>NC_037674.1:45521357-45764443 GCF_003255815.1 Theropithecus gelada | reverse complement strand
TTTTTTTTTTTTTTTTTTTTTTTTTTTTTTTTTTTTGAGATAGGGTCTCACTCCAGTTGCCTAGCGTGAAGTTCAACAGCAAGATCATGGCTCACTGCAGCTTCAACCTCCTGGGATCAGCTGATTCTCTCACCTCAGCCTCCTGAGTAGCTGGGACTACAGGTGTGCACCACCATGCCCAGCTAATTTGTGTGTGTGTGTGTGTGTGTGTGTGTGTGTGTGTTTGTAGAGATGGGGTTTCTCCATGTTGCCCAGGCTGATCTTGAACTCCTGGGGCTCAAGCAATCCTCCCACCTCAGCCTCCCAAAGTGCTGGGATTACAGGTGTGAACCACCACACCCAGCCCCCTTTTCCCCTCTTTTAATCTATTCCTTTCATGCATGGAAGTTTTTAAGTTCTAGTCCCATTTGCCTATTTCTGCTTTTGTTGCCTGTGATTTTGGCATCACTGCCAACACATCATTGCCAAATCCAATGTCACAAAGCTTTAGCATGTGTTTTCTTCTAGGAGTTTTATAGGGTCAGAGGGCTGCCTCTTCCGGTATAGTCAGGAGGATGGGGAAATAGATGGTCACCTCAAGAACTTCTGACTTCAGGGAGGTCTGTCATCAAAATTCAGAGCTCAGAGAGTTGCACCCTCCACCCACACAACTTACACTGGACGTTTATGAAAGTAGTGGCTAGATACTGCAACATAGGTGCAGAAAAACTCACCATCTCCGCAAACATATCACCAACCAGAAAGAACAGGTAGCCAGAGACGGTCTCTGTCTTACTGCTGTTTTCCCATCTTGCTTGGGTGGATCTAATGGGGAAACCATGTTTTCTTCAGAACCCTTGCAGTGAGTAAGTCTAGAAGCATAATGTTCAGCTGTCAGCCTCTGCAGTGCATAACATTTCCAGTGAGGAGGTTCAAATGGAAGACAAGTACCAGGAGGCCACGGTAATAAATTAGGTGATGTATTAGGAAGTGCCAGGCCCCTACTTAGCAGAGAACAGAGCATTATTTCACTGGGACCTGGCATGAAGGAATGGTGGGTTAGTGAGGCAGGATAGTATTGGGTAGGGTAGTGCAGTGGTGATGGGCACAGCCTCTGCAGCTCAACAGGGCTTACATAGAATCCCAGGCCCACCATGCATGAGCCGTATGACTTGGCTAGGTTTCTCCACCTCTCCGGGTCTTCCTTTCCTTCCCTGTAAAAGGGTGGGAGGCTGCCCCCAGAATAATCTGTAGCCTGTCCCTTCTGAGCTGCTCAGCCCTTCCACACAACAAGGCCTGAATTTGAGTCTACTTTCCCTACCAATGAGGCTCTAGGGGTATGAATGGGACTTCCCAGAGTCTCCCTTTTCTAGTAGGCCATTTCACAGGAGCAAATGAGATGCAAAATTAGAACTAAAAGACTCCCAAAGCACGAGGAAACACAAGGTCCTCTGAATGAGGCATCACCAGGACACCTAAACTATAAAACAGGTAAAAATTGGGGCTGTTCTGATTGAGGTGGGGGAAGTGATCCCTGTGACCACTCTCTTTACTTCCTTATCTTCTTGGCACCCCCATCAACTTCTGAGGATCCCAGGACCTCCTTAGAGCACAATTTGAAAGCTTGACTGGTTTATAGAAAGAATCAATTCCAGTGCCAGAAAGCCTAAGTTTGGTCAGAACTCACCATCATCAACTGTGTGGTGGTGGACAAACTACCTAACCTTCCCTGGCCCTCAGCTTCTTCATCTGCCATGGGCATCATTTTCCTCACTCTCCATGTTGCGTCTTAACTAGGAACCCACAGACAAGACAATGCTTTAAGCAGAAAACACAAGACAAAAGTAAGATGGCGTTGGTTTTGTTTGTACCTTGTCTCATAGATTTTTTATGGTAGGTTAGTGGTCAAATAATAAGTTGGAACTCCAAGCCCTCAAAATTGAGTCTTTTTTTTGGTTTCAATTCCACTCCAACATCAAAATCTATAGTCTTCTATGTGCCTTTCTTGCAAGTGAGGCCCCTTTACCCCCTTTCTTGCCCCTATCTCTCTCTATTTCCAGAACTCCAAGGTCCACCTGCAGCTTGGACTTTCAGAGTCCCCATCAGTCTCTTGTGTTTGCCCCCCAACCTTGTTTCAACCCACCTCTCTGTGGTTGCCCCTATCTCCCTCCTGCAGAATCTCAACTTCAGGAAGGGCACTCCCCAAAAAGGCAAAGAATACCCCATCACTAGGCCACACCTCCCTGCCAAACTCCGTACAACCTAATTCCATTTAGCCTTCCACCCTGACATCTTTCAGGGATGTGCCAACGGCAACTTTTGTGACTATTTTCCAATGTTACACAGGCACCTAATGACCTAGGACTGTTGTCCCCACTTGGAGGAGCTGCCAGAGGATCCCAGGACCTCTCTAGCATTAGCTCTTCATAAAGTGACTTTATCTGAATGACTAGATAATTGCTAACTTGTAGGGCAATCTTTAAAATGGCTCAAATGCGGCACAAGGTAGGAACCTAGAACTGGGGGGATTTGAATTACTTTCTAGTAGAGAGGGCACTGAGAGGAGAGGACAGAGGGTAGGCTTTGGAGACAGAGGGGACTGGGCTCACCAATCAGCTTCTTCCCTTCCTGCACATGTGACACTTTGCTTCCTGTATCTCAGTTTACTCACCTGCAAAATAGGGACATAGAGAACGGCCCTATTTGTTAAGATTACATGAGATAATATATGTCAGGGTCTCTCAATTTCAGGACTATCGGCATTTGGGGCTGGATAATTCTTTGTTGAGGAGGGTGTTCTGTGCATTGCAGGATGTTTAGAGGCATCTCTGTTCTGTACCCAAAGGCACTGCTACCCTGAGCTGTGAAAACCAAAAATGTCTCCAAATACTGCCCAAATTCCCCTTGGAAGCAAAATCACCCTCAGTTAAGAGCCACTGGTGTATGAGAACACACTTGATCAGACTCTCACTATTGCTGGTTGTATGTGACAAACTCACATTTATAAATTCATTTATTAAAAAGATACAAAGCTGATAACAGATCTGGGAGTGAAAATCAAATCTGTCAGGCAAATACTCTCTCATCTCTCGTTCCCTCCTCCTTCCCCGCCCCAACTCAGAACCTCCATCAAAAACCAGGTGTTCCTGGCGCAAGTTCCGCCTAAATGATCCAGACTGACCCCAGAACTCCCTTCCACTGGCCTGGATAATTCTTACAGCGTGGGCCTCCACCCTTGTGAAGTTGAATGCATTAATACCAGCAAAATATTTCTTAATCTCCTAAGCCTCAGCTTTGAATCCTTAAAAAGGAAAGAAAGAAACGGCACAAATCTCTTAATTAGAACGCCCAATCACTTCGATAAATATTTACCCGGTTCCGGCATGAGGCATGGAAACCCTGCGCCATTAGTCAATAGAGGTCAGCAAAGTGCACCTTGGGAACAGCGGGATGCAATTCAGCTCGGCTTTGGAGCGGGTGTGGGGGAGAATGTTTCCAGTCTTATTCTTCTGCTAAAGACAGGTGAACAAACACATTCCATGCCTACCCTGCACACCTGCCCCTCACAAAGTCTCAGGTGGGCATGAGGGCCTCATTGTAAATCATCGCCTGGTAGTCTGGCTTCCAAAGCTTTCTGGAGAGAGGCAGTGGCCTCTTCCGCTAATTGGGCCATGGAGCAAACCAAACCATTCCCCAGTGAGTGTTCTCTGGAGTGTCCTGGCTGGGCACCTTTGCTCCTATCTGGAACTCTCTTCCTTCCTTCCCACTGAGCCACAGCAAGGTCCACCCTCTACAGGCAGCTTCCCTAATGGTCCTGGTCCCCTCCCCCCAACCCCCACCCTTCTACCCAATACTATTTCCCTGCACAGGTTCTATTTAGCTCTGAGGGCCTAGATACAGCCTGGAATACAACCTGGAATTGGGGACAGTCTCGCCTTGTGTATGTTTTCGAAGGCAAGGGCTTTCCTTAGATTTTGGAGGTAAGCTTTCCGTAAATTCTTGCCAGGTAAGAAATTAGGTGCCATTATTCTTATTTTTCAGAGGTAAAAATGGAGACCCCAGGAGTTTGGGGGTCTTGCCCAAGGTCTTGCAGATCTTCAGGCCTCCTGAAGCCCAGGTTGGTGCTGCCATACAGTCCAGATGAGCGGACCCCTCTCTCCTGGCTGTAGTAACGTTCAGAGGCATCCTCATTGGAGCCTAAAATGGGAGTGGGGATGGGAGCAGGGTCTTAGAGAAGCAAGCTCTTAGCTCTGTTCCCCAGGGAGCAAAAACAGCTTGTCAGGTGGCAAAACTAGGACAAGACCCAAGGAAGCAGAAACCACCTAGGTGCTGGGGAAGGGGGAAGGGGGAAGGGAAGGGTTTTGTTAGAAATATTTATTCATCCTGCCCCCTCTGCCCACCGCAACTTCTGTCCATCCTTTTGAGCTGAGCTCAAGCGCCACCCTTCCAGGAAGTCCTTCCAGAACCGCCCTTCTCACAACTGTTCTTCCCTACTTCATACTTTATAGGCTTATTTCTTGTGGCTTGTCTTCTCAGAAATGCTATGAATTCCACTGTGGTGGCCGACAGATCTCTCTCTGCCTCTATCCTCTCCCACCTCACCCCAGGGTTAGCTCTGAATTGCCCCTCCCCATTTCTTCCTTCCCGCCTCCTGCACACTCCAAGGGTCCTTGGGCTGCAGGGATGCCCAAGGTCATCTGAGGACCCTGATAAAGAATGGGATTCCCAGAGAGGGAGAGGAAGGCCCAGTGACCTCAGGAGGGCCTTCTTGAGAGCCTAGAGGAGAGGAGCTGGGTATTCCCACCTGGGCGTGGCTGCGCCTATGCAGAATAAGGTTAGGGCTGCTGCTTGGCTTGCTCCCACCAGGGCTTCCTAGCCTCTCCAGGCACGCAGAAAATATTGGAGGAGTTGAATCACCCAGATAGTTGTGTGTTATCATCATGGCCACCACAGCTAACTGTTATCGATCACTTAATGTACCAGGTTCTGTACTAAGTACACCACATGCATTATCTCCATTGATTCTCAGGACAATTCTCTCAGGTACTGGATTGTTATCTCCACTTTACAGATGAGGAAATGGAGGCTTAGCAAGATTAAATAAGTACCCCAAGGTCACATAACTTGAATCAGTCACAGAATGGTAAGATGGAGTTGGGAGACCCTGGAAAGTTCTCTCCCTCTACTAGCCTCTGTTGCCTTCCCTGAGATGAGGTGGCTGCAAGATGAGCTCCCTCTGGGACCCTCTGGGGCCCTCCAGGTTCCTGTGGTCCCTCTTGCAGCCCTGGCCTGCATTCTCAGGAAAGCCAAGCTTGTAGATACAGCAGGGCATAGTAGTTAAGGGCAGGGACACTGATGCCCAAATGCCTGGGTCCATCGGTCACTGACGTGATCTTGGGCACATCATTGTACCTCTGTGTATCCATTTCGCCATCTGTAAAATGGGGGTGATACTCATGGCACCCACTTCATTTCTTGTGTGAGCATTAAATGTGTTCATATTTGTCAAGTGCTTAGAATAGCACTGCACACAGCTTGAGCACTATGTAAGAGTTTGTTAAATAAATAAAAATTTCCCTTCCTTTTGCTCTGTGTCGAGGTCCTTGCTTGTGGAGGAAGGTCTGGAATGCCTGGTGAGTGGAGGGGTGGGGTAGGGGGGACAGAATTACTCTAGTGATGAAGACAAAGCCCAAGAATCAGAGGAGCCTTATAGAATCAACCGAGGGAGCGAGGGAGCGGGGCATGGTGAGGGAGATTTCTGTCCTCTCTGAGCAGTTCCAACAAGAGGCTTCCAAAAATCAAAGCCAGTAGAAGGGATGACATGGAAAAGTTTGCAACCCCACACATGGCACTGTGATCAGTTCCTCAAATAGGTGACCACAGCCTGGTGGCTGGCCTGAGCCATACCCTTTAATTCCTAAGAAAGGGGGTAAAACATGTATTAACTCAGCTAAAGTGTTTGACGAATATTTTAAAAGAATCAGAGAAGTGGCTCCTCGGACTGGCAGACAGTCGTTCACCAGCCACCTTGCACCCCAAATGAGGGGCTGGGGGCTGGGGAGCCGCTGCTCTGTAAATCCAGGCCGGGCTTTCTGTCTCACCCGGGTGACTTTTTTTTTTTTTTTTTTTTTTTAATGTGCCAGGAATTCCTCTCCCACGTGGGGTGGACTCCGAGGTACTCAATTAAGCAGCCAATGAAAAGTCAGCTCTCCGGTAGCAAATGACCCTGACACTTCTTGTAACATAAACAGTTGAAACGTTTCCAATTAGAACTGGAGACAGAGACGTTTGAACTCTTTCTCTCGACTCCCCTCCTTCTTTAAAATAATTGTCAAGCCTTTGGACGGGGTGTTGTATACATGTTTTTTATTTTCTTTTCTCTTTCTCCAGCATAAAAGACATGCATTTTTCTCCTTGTTTTTCCTAATTTGTGGGGTGGCATGTGGGGGGTGGGGGGGAAGGGGAGATATTGGTGGTAAGCTTAAAGGGATGTTGGCCTGGTTCCTTACCTCCCTGCCCCCTTCCTGCTCAGGGTTCAGGCAGCCGGTGAGAGCGGGGAGCGACGCTGGGTGAGGAGTGAGTGGGAGCTACAGGCAGGAGAGGCCTGTACTCCTAAAACCAGGCTCTCAGTAAGGGCTGGGAATGAATGAATGAATGAATGAATGTCTTTTCTTCAGCAAAAACTCTCAAGTATCCAGCTTGCGCAAGCAAAGGGGTCGCTGAGGTTGACCATTAAACTGGATTCGAATCCTGACCCTCTGCCCAGCTCGGGGCAAATGACTGAGCTTTCTCAGCCTCTCTTTTTTGCTCTATAAAATGGGGTCCCCAGCTAAACCGCTTCCCTCGGGAGTGAGGTAAGGGAGAGGAGAGCGCTGCCTGGGTAGCAGTGCCCTGCCTTGTACCCAGTGAGCACTCAAGCGCTGTTCCTCCTGACTGCGTAGAGTGGTTCTACCGCCCGGCTCTGCGGAGGAGGCGGCGCTCTGCAAAACCGCGTCGGGGACACTCAGCCGCGAACTCCTCCAGCGTACCGGGCTCGGCGCTGGCGCTGGGGCTCACAGGTGAACTCGACGTGGGTCTGCCCTGCGGGAGCGCTCTGGCTTGTGTGGTCACCGGGGACGTGGACATCGGGGCAGGAGGGACACCCGGGCCAGAGACAGAGCTGCTGTGCTTTTCTGTGTGTACACAGTCCTCTAAGACCCGACCTGGGGGCCCCGGGGCTTCTCAGCCCCCTGCGGGCGGGCGCCGTCGGAGCCAGTCCAGAGGGAGACTGAGAGGGAGGCCCGGTGAGGCGCCGCGTCCCTGGCATCTTAAAGGCATTGTGTTTAATAAATTCAAGCGAGACGCACACCCGCTCTCATCCCCCTCTCCTCTCAGCTCCCAAATCGAGACCTGCTCTAGGACCCCCAGTTTACGGGGTCTTAAAACCCCCTCTACTTTTTGAGTGGCAACTTCAAAGAGCTCTCTTTAAAGTTCGCCCCATCCCCCGCCCCCACGTCCCCTTTTACAGGCCACCCCTCCTCCACCACTCCTTCTAGACTTCTGGAGGACGACGACAACAAAACACTAAATGCAAGTTTAAAGGGGGGAGCGGGGAGTCTTCAGGCTTCCTCCAGAACGTGGGCTGTAGAAGTGACCTGTTTCAGGCGTGCGCAGGAGTCGCAACAACGTGGAGTTTGGGTTTTCTTTTTCTTTCTTTTTTTTCCCCTCTTTTCTTTTCCTTCTTTTTTTTTTTTTTTTGTTTGTGTGTGTGTTTTTACCTTTTATTATTTAAATTGATACGTTTCATTACTAGGGAGAAAAATAAAATATTCCTTTGATACACAAAATCAAATTGATATTTAGCCTCTGCTTACTTTTTTATGCATGGCTCCTTTATACCACATGGTAGTGACAGATTGTTTGAGCTGGAAGGAAAAGCCATTCAAAGCTAATTAAGCAGCCATTCCAAGCACTATTTGCAAGCGGGAGGCTCAGAAGCCTCGGCATTTGTCAGCGCTCCCCCACCCCGCGTGGTTTTGACTGACAGCTCTGGCCGCGGACTGACAAGGCCCAGCAACTCCGCCAATCAGCAACGAAGAGCCCCTTCGGCGGTCCGTGATTGGTGACGCGCACCTTGCTCGGAGGCGTGGTCGGCGTCCCCCACGTGGGGCTGGAGCGAGAAAGGGGCGGGGCGGGTAAGAAGCGGGTGCGCCCACCCGTGACGTAAGGGGGAGGGCAGAGAAGGGGGAGGGGGAAAGGAAGCTCCAAAGAGGAGCCATTTTGTGTCTAATGAATGCTGCGGCCAGATGCTCGCATCTGTCGAGCCGTGCTTCTCCCTCCTCCGTCTTCGGTGCGCGCCGAAACACGATTTATGTTTTTATTTAGGAGAATAAATAAATGAAGAAGGGAGCGCAGTTCGGGGCTGGCGGCCGGAGCGGGCGCGGGGAGGTTCAGTTCTGAGGCGGCTGCTCACGTGTAACTCCCCGCGCTCCGGCCTCCGAGCGCCCGCTAGCTCTCAGCTCCTCATTAAGATGCAAAAGCTAACCTCTGGCTCCTAATGAGGGGAGAATATAGATCCAGGGGCGCGCGGTCGGCTCGCGCGCGCCCGCCGCGGGCCCCGGGGTGCGTGCGGGCTCGCGGACTTGCCGGGGAGGGCCCCGGGGGTCCCGCCTTGGCAGCCCACCGGGCCGTGCGCGCTTCGAGGGCCACTCCCTGCTTGCTCGTCTGCCCCGCCGTAACCCCGAGCGCGGGAGGGCGAGGCCATCGGTTTGCGGGCAAGCTGGCCCGGGAGTCGAGTGGCCTGTGCGACCAAGCGGGGAGTCCGGGGGGCGCGGGGCAGGGGTGGGCGAGGCGCGAGTGGGGGAGCGTCCGCGCCCCCCGGGGTGCCCAGGCTGGCGACCTAGACACCTACAGGCTTCCGCCAACGCCGTGACGCTGCCGGGAGCAGGCTGAGCAAACCAGGTGGGAACTCGGAGTTCCCGGGCCTCGGCCGAGCAGGGTCCCGACCCCTTCTCCAACCCCCTCAGCCTGGGGATGCAGTGAGGAGCCCGAGCGGCGAGGCTACGGCGAGGGTGAAGTTGTCCCCACCGGGAAGGCGCCCCGAATGGGGCCAGCCGTGGCTGAGCCTGTTGTCCAGGGGCAGCCAGGCCCTTCCATCTGCGCTGCCCGCCAAGCCAGAGTCCCTCAGACTTCTCCTCGCAGGCAGCCGCCGCACATCAAAGGAGATGTTTATTTGGCTTTCTGAAAAGAAGGGCGAGTGAACAAAGGAGAGCTGGGGGCTATTGGGGGGGGGAGGCGGGCAGAAGAAGGGGTGAAGAAAAGGGGACATCCTCAGTTACAAGCAAATTTTTAAAGGTCGGAGGCAACTTTAGGAGCCACCATTTTATCAGTCCTAAATCTTTTGAAGTGAAAACATTAAAGTGACAAAGTGATTCTGTTTGTTTTATAGTATCTAATTGGGCTGCTTTGCAGACCTAATGAGATTAGAGGGACGAATCGTTCGCCGCCGCTGCAGAATAAACTGATACATTACTACCAGCCACAGGTTTTGAAGATTGTACAGCCTGTCTTATTTTCTTTTGTTGTTATTCCTCTGTCTTCCCTCTTTCCTCCTCCCGCCAAATAATTATTTGCTAGTAGATCGTGGGAAAAAAAAAGAGGAGGAAAAAAACTCTAGCAGCCCAGGACTATAATATATATCTATTTATTATATGTCTTTCGGTTAATTCCTGATCTGAGGAGCGCTGTTTTTCACTCCCATGCGAAAATCACCAGCGGGTAGGGCCTGATTGCTACTTTTCATGCATAGTTTTAGACACAAGAGGGCATTGTGACGTCGCGCCCAGCGGCACCCAGTCGTAGGCCGAGTCCCGCAGCCCCACGTGGGGGCCCCCCCGCTCCCATTGGCCAGCGCCGGACGAAGCTGCCACATTATTTTGTTACTTTTCAGTCCCTATTTGGAACTGCTCTCGCGGCAGTTCAGACCTCGTGCTCGTCCCCCTCGCCTGTCTGTGTGTGGTATCCGTAGGTCCGGGGCACTTTTTTTTGGTGTGTGTGTGTGTGCGCGCGTGTGTGTGTTGGGTGTGTGTGTTTTGGGGGTTTGTCGGGGCGCGGAGAGGAGAGCCGGGCCGAGGGAAAGGAAGGAAGCCGCAGAGCTCCCCGGTCTCGGGCTGCGTCTCCCTTCCAGCGCTCTCCTTCTTGTGCGCTCCAAGGCGGCAGCGGCGGTGGCTCCGAGCGCTCCTCGCTGGGGACGCGGCGCTCAAGCTGGGAGCAGCGAGAACCCTTTGCGGAGGCTTCCCGTACCCGCTGGAGTTAGGATGCCAGGGCGTTTGATTTGCACCTACTGAGCCCGGAGTTCCTCCCCGGCCCTGGGAAGGGCTTGCAGCAGCGGCGGCGGCGGCGGCAGCGGCAGCGTCAGTAGCAGACGGAACAGCAGGCTCTCCTCTCCGAGGGGGGGCGTCGAAGCGCCGGCGCCGGGCTCCCGCCCTCACCCTCCGGCGCTCCTGCGGCCCCAAGCCACCACCTCGTAGCCCGCCTCCTTCCTCTTCTCGCAGCGAGCCCCAGGCCCGGCCGCCTCTAGGATCCGACCCGCGCGTCTTGGATGCTTGGGGCTGCCCCGGCGCGCCCCCCTACAGGCGCGACGCGCTGACTGACCCAGAGGGGGCCCGAGCTCGCCCCAGGAGGGGCCCCCGGCCTCGGGACCCCGCGCCGGACCTGCCGGGGTGCCGACGATGTCCGCGCAGTCCCGGGCACTGACGCGCTCAACGCAGCCCAGGGAGGGCGGCCGGCCGCTGCCCGCCGAGCCCTAGGCGCACAAAGCCCGCGCCCGCCGCCCGGCCCCGGCGCCCGCCGACGACTTTGCCGCCTGCTCCGCGGCTCTTTGTCTCCACTTGGGGCGGGCGCCCGACTCTGGGATTTCGCTGCGAGAACGAGCTGGGGGGGCCGGGGGCGAGCTCTCGGTTTCCCGGCCGCCCCCCGCTCGGGCTCGGCTCCCCCCTCCCCCGCACCTCCCCGGCCCGGGCTCTCGGCGCTTCCACGCTCTCGGAATCACGACCCCTCCCTGCCATGTATCCGCAGGGCAGACATCCGGTGAGTAATTGCAACTCGGTTTATTTAAGCATCTATCATGGCAGGGTAAACGAGGCAGTTTATCTGGCACCTCCATTTTGCTTGTTGCTACCTTTATGGTGTGTGTTTGTGCGTGTGCTCTCACACAAAGGGGATGCGGCCGGGGGGCGCCGTTGAGAGAGGAGGTTAATTCCGCGCGAGTGGCGCGGGGGGCTGCCTGTGTTCCAGGGGGAGCTGTTCACGCGGTCCCCGGCCCAGCTCTTAAGTCTCCCAACTCACCCGGCTTGTTTCCCACCCCCGCCTTACTGGGGAGAGGGAGGCCCTTGGTGAAAGGCATGGGAGCCCCGCTGCCGACGGGGAGAGATGGGGCGCCCCCCCTCCTCCCTGTCGGAGAGCTGAGAAACTTGCTGGGAAGGTTCTGGGCTGAGGGTGGCCTCTCTGGTTGGGCGCCGTCCGGGAGGGGCCGGGGCCGCGGCCGCTCTGAGAGCCGTCTCATGCCCCCGCCCCCTCCCCTGTCTTGTCTTCGCGGGCTCCAGGCTCCCCATCAACCCGGGCAGCCGGGATTTAAATTCACGGTGGCTGAGTCTTGTGACAGGATCAAAGACGAATTCCAGTTCCTGCAAGCTCAGTATCACAGGTAAGGCCGGTGGGGGCCGCCCCGGGGCTGGCGGGGAGGGGCGGCCCCTGCGCGGCTCCTGCCATCCCCCGCGGGGACGGAGGGGGCTCCTGACCCAGGGGCGGCGGGGCAGCCCGGGCCTCCGCCTTTTGTTTCCCCTTCCGAGCGCGCCGCCTTAACCCTTTATTGCCCGCAGCCGCCCGGCTCCCAGCGCCGCCTGTGGGATCCCCGAATGAGGGTCTAGGTCGCGGCGAGCGGATTCACTCCGGGTTCTGGGTGTGGGGAGCCAGCGTCAGGGTCCTGCTCCCCTGCGGCCGTGATAAGTCCTCTGACTGGGCCGCGGGAAGTTTCGAATTGTTTCACATCCCCCTCCCCACGGCGGGGACCCAAATCCCCTCGCGTCCCCTGGCTGTGGAATAAGAGGGCGCCCCCGGAGGGTGTCAGGGAAGTGGAAAAGTGGCTCCCGAGGCCCTTGGGTCGGGGCCTCAGAGGAGGCTGCCCAGGCGCCAGGCCTGAGCCGGCTTTTTCTGCCCTCGCAGCCTCAAAGTGGAGTACGACAAGCTGGCAAACGAGAAGACGGAGATGCAGCGCCATTATGTGATGGTGAGATGCGGCAGTGGGCCTGGGGGGCAGTGGGGGCGCCGACCCCGGCCGGGGGCGCGGCGTGTATCTGAGGAGATGAGCGCCAGGTCCCCACCACCGCCCAGCCGCAGGGCGGCCTTAGTAGAGGGCATAATCTGGTCTTGCCCTCCCCTTCCCCAGCTTCCATTGCCGGGGCCACTTGGAGGAGGGTGAGTGAGGGGAGGGACAGAAAGAGAAACCCCGATTCCAGGCCGGCGACTTCTGTACTATCTTTGTGTGCCTTTAATTTGTGTTTTGAAAGTTGCCCAGGGGCCGATTGCCATTGCCCTATCTTGGCTAGTAAGATCGGGTTGGACCAGCCCATGTGAAATTAGGATTGCTAAAAATCTCTCTTAGTGACCTCCTGGGAGTGTTTAGAAACTTTTCTGCTTTGCAGCTGGGATCTAGCCAGAGGGGGACAGAAGCCCTCCTTCCCCAGGATGTTGTGAGGAGTGGAGAGGCCTTATAAAGCCCTCTGCTTTCACTCCCCTCCTCAGGGATCCCCCAGCTGGGTATCTTGTCCACGCTGGGGCAGTAGGCAGACTGTCTTCCTTTTGCCCAGTGTCCGTTTCAGCAAGTTTTAATCTTCATTTGTGAGAGGGCACGGCTGCCTGCACTGCTTTCCACATAAGAGGCCTTCGACACAGTGCTAAATAACTCTCAGAGGACAAGAGGGGTCCCAGTGTACACACGATTCCCTGTTGAACCTGAACCTTGTATAAACAGGATATAGGGCACATGTGGTGCTTGTGGGAGGGAGGACCCAGCTCCCCTTACTACCACATATATAACGTTCTGTTGAGATGAGAGGAACACTCGCCCTTGTCAGCTCTTAAACCGCTCTGTAAGCTGGCTTTGGGGTTTGATTTAAACTTCTTTAGCAAATGTATTGTAAAAGTATGACTTGGGCAAAACCTTTCCAAGAAAAAACTGATTTTCAAAAATGATCAGATTTCTGTGTTGCCTGTTAATAGCCATTCTTTTTACTTTTAGTACTATGAGATGTCCTATGGCTTGAACATTGAAATGCACAAGCAGGTAAGTGCTTTTCTCTTTTGAAAAATATATTTCATTTTTTAAAAACTTACATATGTGGACGTCTTATGTTCTCTCTTGTTTGAAAATGAGCCTGGTTCTTCTATTCCTCCCCCTTCTCCTTGAAGAGTGAATGGATCAAGTCCTTGAAATGCAAGGTCTGAGGCTTTGCTGATTTTTTTTTTAGACACGTTGAGCTTTTAGCATTCGAGCTTGTGAAATTAGTCCTGGTCTTGGATCCTGGTGGAGGATAAAGGACCAAAGGGAAAGTTGTACCTCCAGGATCTGCTTTACAAACTCCTGAAAGCCCAGAGGTGGCTGGCTGCTTTTATCTGTTTTAATGTAAAATTCTCAAGAGGAAATACAGGAGGATTTTTTTTTCTTTCTCTCTCTCTTTTTTTTCTTTTTGCAAAAATGTGATGTTCTGCGTTGATAAGATTAAACTTCAAGAGCCTTAAAAGCCAGGCTGAGCTGTCGAAATTTAAGGGAATGAAGCTGCTAACTGCTTAAAAATATAAAGCCAGAATGAAATACAACTTTAATGCCTTGCATTGACAAGGTGGTTTTTTCATCTCTGTCTTGATTTGAAGGCAGCCGAATTCCCATTTTACAGAGAAGGAAGCTAAAGCTCCTGGGTGAAGTAACTTGCCCAGGGGCAGCCTAGCCAGGACTTTTGAGATGGCTGGGGGTTGAGCTCAGCTTTGAAATCCTGAAGTCAAACCAGTTTAGCTAGTGTGGTGTCGTTTGATGGATATGTAAACTACCTGGTATTGTCACTCTTCTAATAACAGTATACCTCAAACCGAGCAAATACAAACACCCTTTATCTCAGTGCATATCAGTAACTAGTCCCGGTGCTAGGCTGGGCTGTGGGAGAGGCCTGTTTGTGTATTTGTGTTCTGAGGAAAGGCTGCCTATAATTTGGCTTGGCCAACGATTAGAGTTGACTTGGCACGTATAAATGGAGCAGGCAGGCCGGTTGTTCTTTTTAACAATTGGTGTTCATGAAATCTCAGAAGACTGTTGACTCATTCTAGCCTTTGGTGACCGTGACTTGAATGGATTTTCTGCTGTAAATTAACAGTCGTTTACAAGGTTTCAATTTTGCTCTTTAAGGAGGCAGGACCCAGGGCAGGTGAGAAGGGCAGGTGACCCTGGAAAGTGGGCAGATTCCTACCCACTTGAGTGGCTTCCTGTAGAGCCTTTGGGATCTGTAGTTTCCTTTCCCCTCCTGGAGGGAGCCCCAGTGTTGGGTGAAGGGAAGCCAGAAAGGGGCCTGAGTTTATTGAGCAATGTGTGGGAAGCCAACTTGTGGCTTCCTGAGGGATTAGTTAGTCCCTTAGGAAGGCATATGAAGGCTACCATGTTTTTACTTCTTGACACAAAGAAATAATAAACAGACAGGGCTTTATACATAAAGATATTTCTCCTCGGGAAAATAGAATCGAGACAGGTTCTGCGACTGGAACGGGCCAGGTCCCGGAAGAATGCTTGAAATGGAACTGGGGTCCCAGGTGTTTCAAGGACCTTGGGGTGTATGCAGGGTGCCACTTCCTCCCTTTGTCTACCCCCCTCTTTTTTTTTTCTCAACGCTTAGTATCTTGGGTGTGTTTAAAGAAGGTAATTGCACCCAGGTTTAAAATTTATAGCAGCAGTTATTGTAAGAGCTTGGTAATTAAGGTGTAATGTCTCGTTGCATGTTGAGGTCTGCATGGGTGGTGTTCCGCATGTCTGTGAATGGATGGTGCTTTGGCACTAAGAAATCCACCTTGGCTCGCAGCAGATCTGTTCTGTGAGTCCTGGGGATGCTGTGAACGCAGGAAGAGTTAAATATCTTAACGCATTTGATGGTGGGGTTTATATAAAGAGCAGCTGTGTACATCTGGGATTTCTGGCCATTCCCCAAACAAGGTTCTTAAGGGGAGAATGCCTGGGGTTTGGCTACGTTGTCTCATTTAATCCTCTCAACTGCCGGTGGTGGAAAGAGGGATTCTTTGCCCCCTTTTTATAGGTGAGGAAACTGAGGCTTCAGGGAGGCCAGGAAGTCAGAGCTGGGACTCAAATCCAGCCCTCTGGCTTTCCCACTGGGCACTTTACCTTGCTTGCCACTCACCTTTGCCCTCTAGCCTGAGTTCCCAGCCTGAACATGTGTGCTCTGAATGCAGTGGCTTCTCAAGCTTATGGCAGTCTCTGAGTTGGGTGAAATCACCCTGTGGCTGTGGAGGAACAAAGAGGCAAGGAGGTGAAGAAACCTGTGCCATGAAATGCAACCCTAACCTAATGGAGTTGGCCACTCCCTAGGTTTGCGAGGGTTCTGGAGAAGAAAGCCCTGCCACTAATTGAAGTGTGGGTCTTGGGTGCATTTGGCGAATGGTGGTTAGGCCTGAGCAAACAAGTTTATCAGCTGACCTGTTTAGCGGTTGACTGGTGTTTTATCTGCACACACAATCAAGTGACTGGAGTGCTTGAATTATTCATGCAGTGTCCTGCCCTCTAGACTTGACTGTTCGTGTGATTACATCTGCCTGGAACAAACAGGCTGGATTCTTCATCTTTAAGCTGGGGTGGGGGTGGGGACTGTCTGTACTTTTATATAATAGATGATCTACAGAGCTAGCACCTTGGGAAGTGTGGCAGTCCTCAGCCTGCGTGCGCATACGCTCACACGCACTCCACCATCACCACCACATATTTTTTTAAAAACTCTCCTTTGCTGGCTCTATGGGAAATGCCAATTAGCTGGGAACCTCGAGTCCTGCCAGATGGGCCCGGGTATTGACAGAGGGCAGCTGATGAGGTGCGTCCAGCCCATTTTTATTTTACTGAGAGGTTAAACTCACTGTGGCTGGCTCCTTCTCTGGCTGTTTCTCTGTCTCTCTCTTTTTCCAAGCTGTCAAAATCCCAGAGAAGTAATAAATGGTTTCTCCTCCTACTCTTCTGCCTCCCTCCCTAATTACGGTAAAGCAAAGATTACAGGATCACAGGCCTGGCCCAGGACTTCAAGAGGTCACCCACCTCCACCAAGCCCCCTGCTTCCCGGCCAAATGTCGAGGGTGGTTCAGAGAGGCTGGGGAGGCAGTGATGACTGACTGGCTCATCAGTTGCCATCTTGTTTGTGCAGAGGCTTTCCAGTGTCAGCCACAAATAACAAAGCCAGCTTAGAACCAGGGGCCCCAGAGCGACTGCCATGCATTGGATTTGAGGCACTGACGCTCTGAGAAGCTGGGTCAGGCAGCCTTTTCACCCACTGTTGGTGAGCACCGATGTTTTGAAAGTGGACTTGAGCCATTTTGATTTTGGGGCAGTGTTGTGCCAACACGATACAGTCACCTTTTTTTCTGTAAACTGAACAACCTTTCCTGTAAGTTTCTTTTTGAATCTTGGAACTGGAAGAGCCCTTTGGGTTCTCATGCAAACTTTTCAAGTTACAGATGAGGAAACAGAGGCCCAGAGAAGGGAAGCTGATGTATCCAGTCATACAGTCCCACGTTAGTGGTAAAGCTGCTACCACTGCTTCCCTTCCAGCCCGGGACTCTTTTCTGTCAGACTCAAGAAATGAAGAGTGCTCCTTTTCTAATGTACTCTGTGTCTTTAATTACTATTGCTTCTTTCTGCGTTATTATCCAAACAGGCTAAGACTACAAACCTGGCCCCACCAGAGTCCAAAGTGCCCCATTTCGGGTTGTATAATCATATCGCCGAACCCTTATTGTCCACAGTCCTGTTTTGAATTGCCAGCTATTTGCACAACTAATGATTTGATGTGTGTAATAATAATACATAATGCATAACTAGCAATCCCAGAGGAAAGATTCATTGACAGAGAAGGGAGGTACAACCTGTGAACTTTTTACCCTAGCCATGGGGTGCCATAAACACAGAGCTGAGGTGGGAAATGGAAAATCCCCATTTGTCACTCCCCTCCCCTCCCCGCTGTGGATCTTCTCATCTAAAGGATAAGGGGCTCGGCTGGAAGATCTTGAGGCACACAGAAGTTCTGTGACCACGGTGAAGGTGCAAGGTACAGGTGGCCAGAAGGAGCTACCAGGCGATGAGGTTACAAAAGACTCTGCCAAGGAGTTGAGCCTGTCTTGGTAGGGGAATGTGGGACCACTTGCAAAGTAGAAGGGGTCAAAGGTCCTTAGACTAGGGAAGTGCCTATTTGTGTGGCATCTGAGTTGAACTGTGACATTTTTTTTTCTTTTTTGCCAGAGTTCTATTCCCTGGTATCCATCTGACTTTTCCTGCCATATTGATCTTCCCTGGAACAGACTGTAATCACGAGTCCTCTCACTGAGGGGGTGCCTGCCTTGCTCAACTTTGGGGTCTGGGGGCTCCAAGCTCCCTGCACGCTGTCTAGCTAGAGGGAGGCTGCCCAACCCCTCAAGACTGCCTTTGGACCCCTTTTCTCTAGTTGCCAGTGGGAGTGGTAGAGTGGCGGTTTCAGTGCTTTTGGGGTCTTTTCCTTCTTGTGCATTTGTCATTGAAATGACCCTGGGAGATGAGCAAATGACCCCTTGTCCTTACTTTACAAATCAAGGGGTGGGAACCTGGCTCCTAATTCAGGACTCATTCTCTGAACTCTTTTGGACCAGGAGCCCACGGCAGACGGCAGCGTTCTTCCTTTGCTTGAACTCCTCCTTCCCACCTTGCAGAGGAAGGCTCTAGGCTGTTTGTTTCTATTTTGTTGAAGGAGGAGTCCCTCAAGGAATAAATCTCCCTTTGCTTTCTCCGTGGGAGAAAGTCCTTCTATCTCATTGTACAAAATACTGGGACACCAGGGGCAAAAAGGTGACAAAGACCTAACCTCGGCAGTGTTTTCCCCTGTGATCTGGCACTCATTCCTCATCTCATTTTTGTAGGTACGAAAGAAGCCCCTCTGCTGAGGTCTCTATAGCACTTAGTATATAATAGGTGCTCAGTAGACATCTTGGTTTTTCTTCAAAATTTCCTCAGGTTATCTGAGAATAGAGTTGCGATTCCCTGAACTCTGAGTAGGAAGTGGGGATTTTAGTTGTGGGCTGGCCGCCCGCTCTGCAGGCTTCCTTCTATGGCCCGGCATCCAGTTTCTTCATCAGTGAAATGAGGGGGTTGGATTCATTCCCAAAGCGGTTATTAGGGGCCTGGGATGTGCTGGGTGTGGGCAGAGGTTGGTTACACAGCCGAATAAGACACCATTCCCTCTGCGGGGGAGTCGGATGTCTAAATAAGTAATTGCAATGCAGTGAGGTAAGTGCTAGTGTGGCCCGAGTGTCACAGGAGGAGCACCCAGCACAGAACAGCTTATTCTTCCTGGGAGGGGAGAGTGGGGTGAGAGCGGACTTCACTGAGGTCTTTACTTGAGGCGAGTCTTAAAGGGAGGGTTTATGAGGCAGAAGTCGGCAGCGGAGGCCCCTCCAGGGTGGCAACAGCTCGTGGCAAGGCAGTGAGATATGTTCTGGAAGCCACACGTCTTTGGAATGATGTGGGGCGGGGACTGCACTTGGGAAGTGAGGCGAGGTGGTGACATTTTGCAGCAGAGTGATCTCCAAGGCCCCTCTGCCCTTGCAGTCGGGGCTCCCAACTCCGTGGCTTCCTCCATCCCTGCATGGCTGGCTCTCCAGGGCTGGCCTGAGTCCATCTGCCGCGGGGTGGGGGCAGGGGCCTACTCTGGGCCGTCTGTGGCCTGCCCTGCCTGCTTTCCTACCGTAATGCGCTGCTTTGAACTTTATTCCCCAAAGTGGCATTGTCTCCTTTCTCATATTGGTAATTCTGTAATGACTGGTTATGACCCGCCCCCTCCCCCATATTTAATTCTCATCAGCCCAGCTCTCCACTTTGCTATTAATGATAGCAGCCAGCAAAATAGCTTTCAACATGCCATTGACAGTCTGGTTTAAGAGAGCACTTGAAGTAGTGCTAGACAGCTGAAAGCACCCATAATTGTGTACCAGAGTGAGAACTGCGTGCTCAAGGGCCTTGTTTTTATATGCTTAAAGGGACAATATCTTGTTTTCAACAAATGCTCTCTGAGACGCACAGCCAAGATACTTTCTTCCTTTTTTTCCTTTCTTCTTTTGACTTTCTCTTCTCTTTCAAAATACATAGTTTAAAAAAATTCTTTATAAAATAATTGTTCCCTTCAAGTTGGGGTTAAGGAGAAACTTAAGGAAGGGGGAAATGTCCTGCCGCCATGTAAGCTGGGAATATTTGGTGGGTTTATTGTTTTGAAGCATCGTCCTTTGCAGGCAGCAAACTGTGGGTCAGCCTTGCCCTACTGAGAGTCCTTAGGACCTTGCGTTTCTCGAGGTAATGGGGGAGTCTGAATTCGCATCAGCATTGATTTTGAATTCTTTCTTTTGCTAAGGATGTTGCACAATCAGTGGGCTGCGGAGCTGTCACTGAATGTTTAGGCAGAGGCCACCTTCTGGGGGAGGGCTAGAGGAGAGGGGTCACCTTGTTGGAGAGTCAGGGCAGGACTGCTAAGGAATTAGATTCTAGGAGGCTGTTCACTGCAGAGTTGACGGCCCAAGAGGCCCATCTGGAAATCAACAGGGTGGGTAGAACAAGGACCTCTATTCTTAAGTAGAGGTTCATACCAGGCTTGGAGGGTTAACCAAGGGGCCCGTCTAGTCCACCCCGAAGATTTTATCTGAGAACAAATACCTTTCTCCCCTTCACACCAGCCGACTTCATTATTGCTTTGAAGATGCAGTCCTTTGGAAGAGATTTCCTTTGCCTTTCTGTCACCAAAGCCTCCCATTGCCAATGTGTCCTGTGAAGGGAGAAGAGAGAATCAAGTTCCCATCTGTGGGGCCTGAGAGGCCAGAGAAACCCTGTTAGGGCCTGGAGTCCATGTCGTCCTGTTCTCTCTCAGGCTGGCTGCTGTTGGTAAAGGGTAGGAGCATGGATGGGCTTGGCTGGTGTCTTAGGTGGTTCCTTCCATCACCGTGTGAATGATAGGATCCAGTGTTCTGGCTGCTGCCACCGCCAAACAATCCCAGGGGAAGTACTTTCCTGAGGACAAACTGTTTGAAAAATTTGATCTTCCAGGTATTATAGATTATAATGATGTGACCCCTTAGAATTTCTGTAGCACTTGATTGCAAAGCAGATTTGACATTTTCATCTTAGCAGCTAAAATAATGGGTATTTGGGTCCAGGACAGACAGACATAGGATAAAAGCATCAGAGCATACCCTGAAAGCTTGGAATGTGAAGATGACCTGGGTACTAGAGGGCTATGTTCTCAAATTGGGGTGGGGGAGGTGAGGCCTGTGCTGTGACAGGACTGTGAGTTCCATGAGGGACAGGACCATTTTGTATTTTTCACTAAGGGCCCTGAACCCTGAGCAGTGCTTGGCCCATACTGGATATACAGTGTGCATTTTGTGGGGACTTGAGGAGGGAAGGTAATATTCCAGCTCAGGGTTCTCTCTTACCCTGAAGAGTGTTATGGACTCTTTGGGAAGGACAGAAGCTTTATTAGTTTTCTGACAGAGGCCTGTAGGCTGCAGACGTTGTGATTATAGAAAGAGTTGTAAAGGTGTCATGAATCTTTATTTAAAAGTGTCTTTAATGTATCTTAGGCATCTTTTTCTTTTCATCTCACACTATGGACAGTTTAAGTGCAAAAGGGGAAGAAGGCAGGGTGGGGTGGGAAGAGATAACTGGGAGGGAGAGATGACAAAGCGGAGATGGGGAAGAGACAAGTGCTGAGTGGGTGAATTGGTAAACTCGGCTTGCCAGGCCTTGGCTGTTTGGGCATGGAGTTCCAAGTGTTGTGTGTGGCCTGATCTCATGAGGCTTTTAAGTCTGACTATTGTTCACAGCTCTTCTACTGCTATTTTTGTTTGTTAATTTTGAATGAAAACTACTGCAGGCCAATAGAAGTTGCTTTTTTGTTCACACTGAAGGCTGATCCTTTCTTCAAATGGAGACTCAAATGCAGAAGAGCTCTTCCCACTAGTGTTCTAGCACTGAGTACCATATGCAATTTGGGTACAGGAGAGGGCTCTCCCTTCCTGGTCAGCCATGAAGACTTGAGGTTTAGACTCCTACATCACCCAGCCAGCTATATGACCAAAAGGTTGGAGGAGGCGACTCTTCACCCACTCCCCAAATCTTTCCCCTGGGCTAGCCCTCAACAGGTCTTTGCTGAGTTTGGATCTGAAACTGATTAATTCTGATAATACTGGCAGGGGCATCCTTTGGAACCAGTGATGCTTTGCGATTTCTGCTGGGGAAAAGTAGAAGAGGAAGGCAGTTCAGTGCGGACTAGTGGACAAGGGATGGAAGTCTGTTCTAGCTTTCTGGTGGGGGTGGGGTACAAGAACTTCTATTAACCTTCCTGGCCTCTGTCCAGGGAAAAGTAGGACACTCAGAGGGCTCAGAAGCAGCAGGTGATGCCAGATGGTCTGGAATGAGGGTCTAACTGGTTGGGTGGGATAGAGGAAGGAGGAGCAGGGGAGATAGAGGAAGTGAGCCTGTTGGTACTGATTGGTCAAAATAGGTCTTTAGCTCATCCTTAAACCCTTACTTGCCTATTTTCCTAGAAGGAGGCCCCTTCCTCTGATCTCCATCTCCAGTGAAGAAAGCTAAAGTCCAGTTCTTATTTTGCTTTGCCTAACAGCAGAAGCCCTGGGGAAAGACGGGAAGAATTTCCCATCTCCCGTCCCTCAATTCCTGGGATCTCATACTTTATCCCAGAGAAACGGGGGATCTCCATGAAGCCAGACTTGAAATGGGGGAGAAGCAGCCTGGTTTAGAGCTCGAAAGACCTGCCGCTCCCCCACAGGGTCTTTCCGCTGTTGGCCTGGTTTCAGCCTCCATGTCACCCAGTCCTTGTGTGTGGCACCCACAGGCCCGGCCTGCAGGAACTTGAGAAGTGTCTAGATACCCCTTTCTCTTTGCGTCTTGGGTTTTCTCACTGTTCTGTTACCTAGTTTTTAACCTTACTTCTCAAGAGACCCCTACCCAGCTCTTCCTCACTATCCATTTGCCCAGGGATATTGGGCAAACTCCCTTCTTAAACTCCCGGGACGCTGAATGCCCATTGGGCATTTTCCAGGCCTACTGGGTGATGGGTGGGGTTTTTCTTGCCCAGTGAATTCCATTTCTCCCTCAGAAGATCACAGGTTCTTGCCAGGTGATCCTGGAGAGTTACGTGTAGAGCACCAGGAGCTGGGAGATTTGTCTCTATGGCTAAGAGGTTGACTTGGGAGTCAGACAAATGTGGGTTTGAGTCCCAGATCAATTCCTGTTGGTGTGTGACTTTGAGCAGACTGACCTCTGTGATCTTCAGTTTGCAGTGGAGATAATAATAACATCTGCCTGTTGGGGCAGTGCTGCCCAGTAGAACTTTCTTCAGTGATGGAAATGCTGTGTGTCTGCACTCTTCAGTAAGGCAGCCACCAGCCACGTGTGGCTCGTAAGCACTTGAAATATGGCTACTGTGACTGAGGAACTGAGTTTGACATTTAATTTTAATTAAATTTAGCTAGCCACAGGTGGCTGGTGGCTTCATAAATTGTATAGTTACAGTTATAGGGAGTGCCATGAAGGATGCATATAGCCTGCTTAGCACAATACCTGGCACATGGAAAGGCCGAAGCAAGGTATTCTCACAAAGGAACAGAGTCTCCAAATTGTCAAGACCTCAGACATAGAGGACAAGATCCTTGGTGTTGCATATGTTGTAAGATTTCTCAGAGCCCTTTCCCATATGTGACTTGTTGGCTCTACAATCCTGCAGCATAGGCACCACGGGCGCCACGCATCAGATAGCAGCACTGACGGTTAAAGAGGTTGAGTAACTTGCTCATTGTTGCACAGCGGACCAGCGGCCAGTTCAGAACTGGAAACCAGGCCTGCTTCCCTCGTGGACCTCAGTGATCTTTATCCACAGACCATATCAAGATGAGGCCTTCTGTGATCTTCCCCTGTGTCCACCCCCAGACCACCGTACTATAGGCATTGATTCCAGTGCTAGGAAGAAACCAGATGAACCCTTGAAGAATTCAGTAAAACCTGAGTGTCAGCCACATGTGGATCAGGGATTCCCAACCTGGGTGCTGTTTACATTTGGGGCTGGATACTTTTTTGTGGTGAGGTTGTCCTCTGTGTTTAGGATGTTTAACAGCATTTCTAATCTCTTCCCACTAGTTATCAGTGCCCCAGTTTGTGACATCCAGAAATGTCTCTGGGCATTGCCAGAATCCCCTGGGGAAACAATTACTATTGGTTGAGAGGCCTTGATATAGAGGGAAGAAGTCTGGCTCTAACCTGGGAGATCTGCTTACCACCTGGTCTTCCTGTGTGGTCTTCCTGTGTGACAGCTTCTTGCCCACTCTGGGCCTCATTTGCCTCATCTGTAAAATGAGAGGTCAAATGGTGTGACTTGGGAGGAGGTCAGTTTGAGAAGGAGCTTATCATATAAAATAAGTTTCTAAATGACTGATCTTGATTTTCATAGCCTAAGAAATGCCATCACTCCTGCCTTCCTTATTTGGAGAAAGAAGACCCTCTAACCCTTTTTCTTTTAATTTATGGAAGAGGTATGCTCTTTGGTTGTGAATAAGATGATGGGTAGATAGAATGGGGCTCTGTCTCTGCCCACAGTCAGTCTTTCCTCTTCCCCTCACCTTAGTCTTCCCTCATGCCACTTGGGTTTCCCAAAGAATCCATGCCCTTAAAAAATCCTAGCCAGCATTTCATTTGTAGTGCTGACCTGATGTGGGGAGACCCCCAAAATTTAATGAGCTGTCTCTGCAAGGGTAATGTGACTTTTACAGCCTGTTGAGGGGCAAGGGGAGATTTGCATAATGTTCCAAGGGGGATTAGGTGGCTGGGGGTTGCCATGGCAACCCCACAGGGATGAATCGAGAATTTTTCCTCCTGGCAGGAGTTGGCCAATGGAGTCTGGGAAGGTGGGGGAGGGGGCAGGGGGTTATCTGAGGGGAGGGAGGAGGAGAAGGAGAGAGGGAAGGGTGGGGGTGGTGTGCCTGGGATGAATGGGCAGTGTTGGGGGAAGGTGTAATCTGAAAAAGCACTCCCTGTTCTGTCTGTACAAGCAAGCTCTTTGAGAGCCATCTCCCCCCACAAGTAGGGGTGGGAGGCAAGCAGAGTTTACTGTTTGGGAACCAAGAAATTAAAGTGAACAAATATTTAAAGATTATTGGATCTTGTTAACAGGAAGCCCGGTAGATGGAAACTGAGAGTCTGAAGAATGAAACTCTTAAAGAGTCCCAAAGCCGAGAGGGACTTGAGCTGTCATATGGGCCCTGTGGTGCCTGCCTCCAAGTCTCTGTTGGGTCTCCATGGAATGCTCCCAAGGGCAGGGCACTCACACAGCACCTAATTCATTTTTGAGAGCTCCGATTATTACACTGGACTGAGATCGGCCTTCTTTATTCAGTGGAAACTGAGGCCCAAGTGCAGGGTGGATCTGGGCTAGGAATACAGGACTCTAGACTATATGTTGGCACCTCTTTCTGGGATTGGGTTGCCTGGATGCATGCTCACTCAGCCTCACTATCCCCAGTTCCCTTACACCGTAGACCCCTGGAAGAAAAGGGGAGGTGGGATTCCTTTCAGGGAAGTGTGCAGAAGGGTCGTCCCAACCCCAGCAACCCCGGAGTCCCTTGCCGTTGGTTGGTCCTAGCTGGGGAAGAGTGAGTGCGTTTCCTTCTCCCTGCCCTGGATCCTCACTGTCATCCTTACCCGCCTGTGGAGGGCACAGGGGCTGGTGCCCAGAGTGTCCTCACAGGCTGGCCCAGGCCAGCATCCCTGTCCCTCCCCGAGGAGACAGATCCTCAGGGTCACGCTGAGGGGGCTGGGCCTTTCTTGTACCAAGTCCTCCCTGCATAAAGAATTCAGCAGGCTTCCTCGGAAGGCATAAATATTTAATGGCGTTGTAGTTATATATAATTTGATCAATATGTCAGTGCTAAAAGGGCCTTTAAGAAGGCTCACCTATCATTGAGTGATCTGTGATGTGAACCTTCACCAGCCCCTCTAGTAGCGGGAGGGGCTACATTTCCCAAGGCTACTGCATGGATCATTTGTTGACCCTCCTCCCCTTCTTATATTGTAGCACTGCTTCCTCTCAGAGCCCATGGCGTGCATGGAACAGGGCCTGGGAACCCCATCCTAGCTTTTGTTGGCTGTCCCCCGGCCCCCCATGGATTTCTTCCCCTGTTGATAAAACACCCGCTTGCTTTATTTCAGTGTTCTCTGAGCTCGGCCTAAGGAGAAACTACCTGGCAAGGAATATCCTCTTTTAGTCAGATCATTCAGGGGCTATCCATTCAGTATGGCCTAGGAAATGCAATGGGATATTTTAAGTTAAATCCCCAGACATGGTGTTCTGAATCTGGGTGATTGGCGCCTGGCTGCTGGGAGGCTGCTGGGAAGGTTGGGGCCAGGGCCACCTCTTTCTGCACAGCCTCCCACCCCAGCCTCTCCCTGCAGCTCTGAGATTTAATTCGAGATGAAGCAGACTGTTTTCAAATCCCAAGGACTCAGTCAGAGAACCAGGTAAAACCTGATTAAAATTTAAGAACCTCAGAGCTGACTGAGACGACACCCCTAAACACACGCATTTTCTAGAGGAGTAACCTGAGGCCCAGAGGCCTGCTGGGATGGAAATCATCACTTCCCCATGGCTTTGCAATATAATTCACCTTTCAAATGGGCAGGTCCCTTCCTCATCTCATCTTTCACGCACATCCACAAACGGTCTCTAGACTCACAGTGCCATGCTCTTTGCATGACACTGCCCTGATTTTCCGAAGAAGAAATCCTCATTTCACAAATGTAACTAAACACCTAGTAGCATGGGATGGCCGCTTGCCTGTCTAACAGACATGGAATTCCTTCCCACTGAATGCAACAACTTGGAGAACCCTGGCCTGGTTGTCTTAGCCTCACCAACCAGTCTTCCCTTGTGAATCACAGAAACTGCACAGTAGGGGCTTGACACTTAGAAATATGATATCATTGTTCTTGCCTAGAGGCTCTTCCGCAGCGAAGCGCAGTTTTGCTGATGGACAAGTTTGAATGGCTCGTGCTCTGAAGGCTGGTCCTTGGGACCCAGCCCAGGTCAGCCAGCTGCCCAGCGAGCAGCCAGCATCCATCCACATCTCAAGGTGGCTTGGCTCTTCTCCACTGGTCCTTTGTAAATTCATGTGATGCTCTGTTTTATGGATCTTTATGGAGGAAATTATAAGCTGCACAGCAATTTGGGAATATTTAGGGTTCTAAAACTCTATAAGTTAGCGCTCCTGGATCTTAATACATTATCTAGTTAATCCCTTCATTTTGCAGACGGCAAAATTAATGCCCAGAGAAGGGAAGTGATTTGCCCCAAGCCACACAACTAAATGGGGGCAGAATTGGAGGTAGAGGCCAGCTTATTTCTGTGTGGCACTGCAGCATGCCACATTCTTTAAAGGGGCAGCTTTCTCTTCTCCTTGCCCTTATTTGGCTGAGTTTAAAAGGAATTGTGCATTCAGAGTCCACAGGTACACAGGACAGGGCAGTTTAAAACTAACTAGCAGACAGACCCTCTGGTGGAAGTCACTCTCGACTGTGTGTTGAACACAGTCACCTAAATTAAAAATAAGGGCAAGGACTGGCTGGGTGCCGCAAGCCCAGGAGCAGGAGGTTGCTGGGGGGTACAGATCAAGAGCAGGCTCCATCTCCCTTAATTTAGTGTCTTGGGTCAAGGGCCAAAGATAGTCCGAAGTAGCAGCAAACGTGAATACTAGACTGTGGTTAGAGAAATAGACTTTTAGAATGCTCAAGTACCCTCGGTTTACAGCAAGATGTTCAGAGGTCCTGCTTTAATGAGGAGATGATCATGCAAATGGGAGCTACTAAGACGCATGGAACAGATTGCTCTTTGGGAAATTACCCTTGCCCCCCACTATCTTGTTTTCTGTCATTTATTTGCCTAACAATCTGCATTTGTCATTTATTTGCCTAACAGCCTGCAGAGATGCAGGGCAGATGTTACTCCCAGCGCCCAGTTGGTAGTGCAGATTCTGAATGTAGCAGGACCTCTGTCCCCATTTCTCTGAACTGCCTCTCTGTCTGTATCTAGTAGATTAGTTCCTTCTGAGGAACAATGTTGTTCCACCAACAAAGCCGCCTGCTTTGAACCATACTTGAAAAGAAACTTTCAAAGGCGGCACCAGCCTCCTTGAACACCTTTTCCAAAGTGCTTTCCAAAGGGAGCCGTCTTCCCACCTCCCACCACGTCTCAGGTTCGCTTCTGAAGACCCGGCTCAAAAGCAGTGGCTTTGTGGGACCGGGATGGAGGGAAGGATGGAGGTCGGCCTCTGGAAACTACAGCCGGCTTATTGATAACAACGGATTGTGCCGAGTTGCCAAAAGGAATTTTCCAACGTATGATCGAGTTCCAGTTTGTGATTTGTGACCTGTCCCAATTGTTGAAGTCACACTTCAACAATTTTTTTTTTCCCTTTTTTGGAACTGATGTTTAGAGCTTGTTTGAGTTGGATCCAATGCTGTTTTAACAGCTGTTCTAATCAGAAGTGCTGTCAATTATTAACCTTAATGGTGGTTTTTCTTTCAAAAATATTTCTCTAAGCTCTCTTGAAATGTCAAAATTCGACTTCTTGGTAAGAAGTCATTTAGTGAAGTCACTTAATGGCTGGGCATCAGTTTCCCCATCTGAAAAGTGGAGATGTTGACAAGCGCCTTCTCTGTGGGGTTATTGTGGATGCACACATGGCAAGTTGGGTGGGCGATGTCAGCGGCCATTACTGTTGTTAGGAGGGCTTCTATTAAGCCAGCTTTTCCTTTCCAGGAACTTCCCCTCCCCCAAGCGCCACCCTCCAAAAAATAAACATGTCTTAAAAATGTTGAGCAAACAGCTTTCCTGTTCATGCTTTGACTCTGCAGAGTACACGCAGCCCATTCTCAGGGTTGGGCAGCCTTTGTAGAGACGGGGGAGGACCAATCCCTGCTTCTACTTTGTGGGGAGACCCCAAGAGGGTACTAGGAGATGATGGCACAGTGACAGCTGGGAGGGATGGGATGTGCTTGCTTCACACCCCTTTCCCAAGGGAGGGAGGGGCTGGGTTTATGTTAGGACAACTTTTACCATGAACCAGGAGGTTCTCCCAACGTAAACCCAGCCTCTCCCCTCTGTCTGCCTCAACCCTACAGAGTCCTGTCTTGTGACGTGCCAAAGGCCTTCCTGCCATGCAGAGAGGCCTCTCTTCATGGAACGTGGGCCTCAGGAAACACAGCCTGAACGCCACTACCCCAGGCTCGTGGAAGGTTCTGAATCTGTGTGGCGTTGTTGTGATAGCCCTCAGTTGATGCTTGTTTGTGGTGCTGGGAGGCAGGAACTACTTTAGAAGGGTGGAGGGGTGAGAATGAGAGAGAACTTGGCCTGAGCCACCCAGCTGTGGTCACCTGGTGGCCCAGATGGCTACATAAATCCTGGGAGATCCCTTGTCCTCATAACCAGAGTGAGCTGGGCTCCAGACCAGCCCTATGGGAAGATCCTGTCTGTGGGAAGCCTTTGGCCATGTGTTTGCTGAAGGGTGTGGGGAAGGGCAAGGTCAGCTACTTTTCTTTTTTGTCAACTCCCAAGACCCTGACCCTTGGCCTGTTTGCCAGTGGAAGGAGGCCACAGTCAGAACCTTTTTATAATCACCCTGCCCTCCCAAAGACTGTGAAAGTTAATAGTTGCTGAGGAGGCCAGAGTGACTGGGGATGTTCTGAACTTGCCCCCTGCCTTCCTGGCCATGGGGAGGGGCAGTGGCCAGAGACCCATCTAGGTGGCTTGCGATTGGCCTGGCTTGGAGGTGCCGCCCCACACCATTGGTGAAGGACTTGGGCCACTGGCTACCCACCAGCCAGTTGTATGTCAACACTCCATCCACCACGGCCCCTCCCACGGATGCTGCCCACGCTGGGGCAGGCCCAGATCCACAGCCAGGGGTCACTGCAATATGAAGTCTCAATAAATGCGTAGATGTCAGTGATACTATTCATTCGGCCAAACATTTATGGAGCACTTACTGTGTGCCAGGCACTGTTCTATCATTGTTTGAGATAACGGGCCTTGGACCTGTGAGCTTCCTGAACAGTCAGGTTGGTTTCTTTTGTTTACTTTTGTTTGCTTTTTATTTTTACATATCTTTCTATTCTTATTTGGCATGGGAACTCAAAGGTGAGCGAACTTGTTACTCTGTGCAGGTTTGGAGTGAGGTGCAGCCTATGCTTGTTTCTAGAACTCCTGCCCTATCCAACCCGGACTTTTTTGCTTCATTGAACCCCATTCCTACTATCAGTTGATTTAGGCGGGGAAAAAATAAGCAGAGTGAGGAAGAACTCTGTTTGGGAGAGTTCTTCCCACTTAACTAGATTAATAATTTATATAATGATTATTTAGTAATCCTCCTGGGTTCCTTAGAGTATGAATGACGGGTGTCTAGGAGGCGGAGAAGCCAGGGATGCTGTTAAAAGCCCTACAGTGCACAGAACAGCTCTACACAGCAGTGAATTATCTAACCTCAGATGTCAATAGCATGGCGTTTGAGGAAGCCTGATGTATGGTGTCCTGGCTAGAGTGCCCCACACATGTGTCAATGTGAAGTCCCAGTGGGTCTGAGCTGGGCAGTTCGGAAATGGGGGCCATTGTTGACACAGTTGGCCTGGGATGTGAGTGACAGTCCTTCATCACAGGAATTGTCTCTCCCCAAATGCCAACAGTGGTGCCGGCTGGGAAACACTGACTCTGTTCCTGAGGAGCTGGAGTGTTCCAGGCAGAAAGCTGACAGCAGTGATTCCTGATCCTCTCCCCACCAGGATCCCCCACTGTAGCGGACAGGCTCTGTAGGTTGGCGAGCCCTGCCACCATGGCTGGCAGCCCAGCACGCAGGCCTGCAAAAGCCCATAAGGCTCTTTAGTTGATGGCCTGCCTTTCCACAAACCAGAGATGTCCTCTTTAGTGGCCAAGGGTGGAGGGGGTGGAGGGTGTTAGCCCCAGGAATTCTCCTGAAGTCCAGGGTCTATTTGTGCGCCTTCAGATTGTTTTTATTTTAAGTGCACAAGGATTTCTCATCCAGAATCATTTGACATGCAGATACTCACAGATTTTTAAAGGCTGTTGTCATGGTTTTGTCTCTGAAAGATTGCTATGTGCTGATGAGAGCTTTGAAGCCAGCTTTGGGACCTTAGTCCTGGCGGGCTCAGGATTCAGAATGAGATAAGAAAAGCAATTCTGAAAGTCATCTGTCAGTGGTTCTAGGCCTTTCTATCTGGACTCAGTTAACCCTTATAGCACCACTCTTGATCTGAGATCTAAAGTTTACATAGGATGCTGGTGGAAACTGTTGACTTTCTAAATGCAGTCTTTTCTGGGGTGTTGGGAGATGAGGCAGAGAATTGATCTGCCTTTCTAAGATTGACTTCTGTGAGGGATTAGGGATCTAATGAATTACGTCTCTGAGCAGCTTCTTAGACAAGGCAATGCTGTATCCTAAAAAATGAAGTGTTGGCCGGGTGCGGTGGCTCATGCCTGTAGTCCCAGCACTTTGGGAGGCCAAGGTGGGCAGATCACTTGAGCCCAGGAGTTTGAAACCAGCCTGGACAACATCGCAAAACCCAGTCTCTACAAAAATACAAAAATTAGCTGGGCATGGCGGTGCACCTGTAGTCCCAGATATTTGGGAGGCTGAGGTGAGAGAATCACTTGAGCCCAGGAAGTCGAGGCTGCAGTGAGCCAAAATCGTACCACTGCACACCAGCCTGGGTGACAGTGAGACCGTGTCTCACTGGGGAAAAAAAAAAAAGAAGAAGGTTTAATGGTAGGATTTTAGGCTGGTAGCATATATATGGGGTACGGATTGATCTTGGTGAGGGAGAGGCTAGTCCCAGGGAACCCTTTGCCACATAGGACCACTTATCAGCTCTGTCCCATTTGTCTCAGAGCTCGTGTCCTATTGGCACTGGGCACCAGCGGGCAGAGCAGTTCCTTTCTCACTAAACTGTGTTTCACTCGTATAATGGATTTTGCTGGGTTGTTGGGGGTGATTTTTATTTCATTTTGCTTTAATTAGGGATTCCATCCAGAGGATGCAAACTATATTCTGATCCAGACATATATACCACCTCTGATGGAAATTGGAGCCCCCCAAAATGTAGGCAGCCTGGCTGTGAGGGAGTTGAAAGAGATTTCTTCATGCTGTGGATTTAGCTAGAGCCTCCTGGCAGGAGGCAGACTGAGGGCAGAAAGGATGGAGCCCCGTGGAGAGGGGCTGTGGTTTGGGGGGGAGTTTGCATTTCCACTTGTCTGTGACATTTCAGTGACTTAATTTATTTGCCTGAGCTTCATGTGGTCTCCTTGCCATTGCAGACGGAGATTGCGAAGAGACTGAATACAATTTTAGCACAGATCATGCCTTTCCTGTCACAAGAGGTAAGACCTTCTTTTATTATTTCTTCCTTTTCTTTCCAAATCAGCCCAGTGGCTGGTGGGGTCTCACTGGAGCCTGAGCCCCAGCCCTAGTCCCAGCCTCAGCCCCTGTCCATTCATACTGACTGAGCTGACAACCTGGAGATTTCCAGAGCCTTCTCCGGCCAGTCTGAAGGCAGGGGGCCGTATCAGAGGGACCATTTGCTCCTTCTTCTGATAGAATTGTTTCTCTACCATTGCCTGAGTCCAGAGATGGGGGTTCTGGCGTGCGACCTAACCATCAGTGGGCAGTGGGTTCCTCTTTCCCATCCAAACTAGCATCCCCAGCCCAAAGGGGACCTTAGTTCCTGGTACAGAGTGTCCTTGCTGGGAGCATGACCAGGTGGTCATGCCACCTTCTAAGCCTGCCTTCCAAGGGACCTCCATTTGGGACAGCGGCTGGACCAGTGCCTGATTTGAGATAAATGCCTCCAAAGAAGTCCCCTGGTGCCGACCAGACAGATGGGCCGACTTTAGCAGGCTCTGTTTCTGTCCCGATTTCACTCCAGCCAGGGCAGACCCTGCCCTCTACTCCCACTCAGTGGCTGGGACCGTGTCAGCTCCATCACGGACTCCTGGGTCTTGGACACAGAGTGGTGACCAATAAATGATTGAATTAATATGTAAGAATCAGATACGACAATGCCCTCGGAGCTTGCAGCCCAGTAGGGGAGAAAGCTGTGTGTGTGGCTGGTACTACCTCAAGGCCAAAGGGAATTAATGCAACCACTTTTTAAAATAGACTTTATTTTTTTAAGAGCAGTTTTAGCTTCACAGAGATTTCCCATATCCTCCCCAACTATCAACATCCTCACCAGAGTAGTACATTTGTTGAAACTGATGAATCTACATTGACACATCATCACTCAAAGTCCGTGGTTTAAGTTAGGGTTTATTTTACCACTTTTTCTTTCTTTATCTGTTTATCTGGAAACATACTTTGTTTTCTCTCTATTTAAACAGATATGGGTAAGGTATATGTAGATACACTTTTTCCCCAAATCCTTTGAGTGTAAATTGCAGATATTCTGACAATTCACCACTAAAACTATAACTGCATCTCCTAAAAACAGGGATACCGTCCTTCATGATTACAGTATTGTTACCGTGTTTAGAAAACTAATAATCATCCTGTAATACCATCTGATATCCAGCTCATATGCAAATTGCATGGAAAAATTTGTGTGTGTATGATTGACTAATAGCCATCTTTTGGCATGCGTCTTTATTTTAAAACTTAAAAAGAAGTTTCAATTACAAAACTAATACATGCTCATTGACAAAGGTCTAAAAGAGAAAGGAAAATCGCCTGTCACCCTCCCCGCTGCTTGTGTCCTATGCCTGTTCAATGGGGCTCCTCTGTCTGCTCTGGGCCTCTCCGAGAGTCCCTGCCAGTGCTGCACAGTCCGTCACCTCCTCTGTCCAGGAGAGTGGCTGCATCTAACACACACCCTCTTCCCTCCAGCACCAGCAGCAGGTGGCGCAGGCAGTGGAACGCGCCAAGCAGGTCACCATGACGGAGCTGAACGCCATCATCGGGGTACGTGGACTCCCCAATCTGCCTCTTACCGTGTGTATAGCCCTTTTATTCCTCTCATTTATCATAACCAGAGATTGACCCTGACCTTAGCTGGCCTCAAAGAATGGCAGCCCCAGGGCTCCGGCTTCTACAAACACCCCAAGGGCTTGGACCCCTGTGGGACTGTTTCCCTATTGACTCCCAGTTGCCTCCTAGGCCTCAAACTAAAGGGGAGCCAGGCATGCCTCAAATCCACCTCTTCAGCCATCTGCCTCATCTTCCACTGGCTTTTGGTGTCCTTGCCATTGAGGAGGGTGGGGGCCTAGGGTCACCTTCAAGGCCAGGCCAACTGGCCAGTACCTGGCCACCTCCTCACACTTACCCCGGCGCCTGTCTGCCTCCTCCCTGGCAGAAGTCTGCCCTTCTTTGGCCGCTGGGATCAGAACAGTCTCTGCTGTACTGTTGATGTGCATCGTGCTGTGGAATTTGGGTTTACGTCTTGCTGTCCCATGTGCGAAGCTGCCTGGCTGAGCATTCATCACGTACGCTTGTGAACTCCAGCTGGGGAGCCTAGACCAGTTTTCCTGACTTTCTAGAAGTCCCATCTCCCCTTTACACAGGAAGACATACCCAAGAGTGCTCTGTGAGGCCCACTTCCAGACTGGCCCCTTAGTGGAAAGGGGAAGCTGGATCTACCTGGCTTGTATCTTTAATGCATTTCTTAGGTTCAAGTGGCATCTTTCTCCTACTTACTGCTTTGGTGTGAGGCTAGTGACATTTAAGATAAGCACCTGAGGAAGAAGAGTCTTTTAAGTGTGACTTTGGGCAAGGCTCTTACCCTTGGGGTGTACCTGTCCATCTTTCATCTCTAAAATGAAGCGGGTGGACGGGGTCACTGCTTCCCAGTCCACGGAGGAGCTTCTGGACAGTACAGATTCAGGGGCACTTGCACCAGAGGTCTTTTCCATATGTCTGGTGATCGGACTGGAAATCTGTGTTCCTAATGATTTCTAAATCATTCTGAAGTGTAGTTAGGCTTGGGAAGCAGTAGACTGATTCAACTCTAACATTCTGGGAACCTGGTTGGTCTTCTTTCCTCTTTCTGTTCTTATGGGAAGTCACTATTTCAAGGTGGAACTAAGGCCCCAGAATTTTCCTCTGCTTGATGGGATACATGATAACTCTTGACTTTTCTGCCTGGGGCAGAAACCTGGAGGTCTGTGTTTTAGTCATAGTTGTTCCCCCATGTGACCTTTGGCAAGTCCCTTCTCTTCCTTGGGCCTCAGTTCCTGTATCTGTAAAGGGAGAATGTACACCGGCTCATCTCTTTGGGCACTCCTGACTCCTACCAGGAATGCTGGGAAGCTGGAATCACAGAATGACACTTACGGGCACCGACCCCTCCATCACGCTGTCAGGACCCGTGATGGTTGCAGAGTCCTTTGGTGAAGGCAGCCCAGTGGGTTTGCCCTTCTGGGCTGAGCCCATAGGGACACTTCTCATTGCTGCTTGGGCAGGTGGGGGTTGCAAGCATTGGCCTGGTTTGAATCCTGGCCTACTGTGTGGAATGGGCAGAGAGGAATCTTAAAACTGGAACGTGAAGAAGTGTTCAGTGCTGGAAGGCAGCACCCCAAGAGGAGAAATCATGATATTTTAATGTTTGAAGTATCATCAGAGATCATCTAGCCCAGGGATCGTCAACCTTGACACTGTTGAAATTTGGGGCCAGATCATTCTTTGCCATCCTGTGCGTTGTAGGATGGTCAGCAGCATCCTTGGCCTGTAGCCACTAGATATCAATAACACCCCCGACACTTGTGACACCCCAAAACATCTCTAGATGTTGCCAAATATTTGTAGGAGGCAAAATGGCCCTTGGTTAAGAACCTCTGATCGAGCTCAATGCCCTGGTTTTACCGAGAGGGGAGGTGATTATGATGTTTAGGAGCAAAGCCAGGCCAGAGGCCTGGGTGGCTGACTCGCAGCCCAGGACTCTTCCCCTGACTCTGGTGCGGCCCTGGAGGGTGGCCTGTGTCATCTGTCTCAGTGACCAGCTCTCAGCTTGGTGGTTCTTCTGCTAGTGGTGGCAGGGGACTGCAGGAGTAGGACATACCTTGTGAATTCTGTTTTCTGACACTTCTCTTCCAGCTCCTTACCCCTATCCCGTTTCCAACCATCTTCTTGAGGTTTCCAGGCCAACTCCTCCTACCCCTGCAGTGGCCACAGCAGGGTCCCCTCTCCCCCTCTGCCTCCCTCCCTCTTTGGGATTAAAATCCTCTTTTTTTTTTTTTTTTTTTTTTTTGAGACGGAGTCTTGCTCTGTTGCCCAGGCTAGAGTGCAGTGGCTGGATCTCAGCTCACTGCAAGCTCCGCCTCCCGGGTTTACGCCATTCTCCTGCCTCAGCCTCCCAAGTAGCTGGGACCACAGGCGCTCGCCACCTCACCCGGCTAGGTTTTTGTATTTCTTAGTAGAGACGGGGTTTCACTGTGTTAGCCAGGATGGTCTCGATCTCCTGACCTCATGATCTGCCCGTCTCGGCCTCCCAAAGTGCTGGGATTAAAATCCTGTTATGAAAATAATTTTTTTTTAAGTTTTAAGAAAGGAGTAAAATTGGGAGAGAAGCACTGCTTGGATTAGCTGTACTTCCTTTAAGTAGTATTTAGGAAGCTACAAGTTAGGTCGAGGCAGCTTGAGGCAGACATTGGAATTCAATTAAAGCCAACGAGTGGGGCCTGTGACCCCCATTTTCAAGGTAATTGCTTCTCCAGCTCTGAGTGAATGCAGCCATCGCCCTGTCATTAAGCAGGCAGCCGTCTAATCGCTGCGCCTGACAGAGCCTCACAAGGCAGGAATTACGGACAGCCGAGGCGTGCTCGCGCTGGGGAGCCGTGCTTGACTGCACTCCAGCGAAGGAGGCCGCTAATCTAGTCAGGGCGTTCTTTATCTCCTCCTCGAGGAGAGCAGAGAGCGAGCCTGCAGCTGAGCTGCCTCTGGGAAGCGAGGTGAAGAAGGATAACAGGGGATGCAGAGCCACCGGCTGAGCAAAAGGGCAGGCATCCTGGCCCCAGCAGGAAAGGGCAGGAGAAAGAGGGTCCCAGGAGGCTCTTGGCAGCTTCCAGTGGCTACCCCCACTGCACTGTTGGATTTGCTGCTCCGGAAGGAGACCCTGGTCTTGGACTTAGAGGAGGGCTTTGGGCAAGTCGCTTTGTTCCTCCAAGCCTCAGTTTTTCCATCTGCCCTACTTGTTTAGTGGCTTTCTTGCTCGTGGAGTTGAAAGATTCTGAGGTCGTGGCTCAGCTCAACTCAAAGAGAATATCAGATGCCTCTGGCATGGGCTGGGAGGTATCCAGTGGCGTATTTATCATGAGGATTAGCGTATTCCTGGGGTCTTCCTTCCTGGTGAGAAAGGGCAGGATCCAAGGTCAGGATGGTGTGTGTGAAAAGGGGAAGGAAAAACAGATACAGGGAACTGGGTTCTCGAGCCAAGCCTACCCACTCCCTGCTGGACCACAGGGAACTCAGGTGTCCACCGAGGGAAGAGAGGAAGAAGACTGTCTGTCTTCTAGTTGGGGCCTGGCGAGACTTGGTTACAGTAGCCCTGTTTCTTTTACATGCTTCTTGGATAAAATTAACAGGAGGGGCTTTAGAAGGACAAGATTCCTGAGCACGAGGAGGGAAATTTGACCCTTGGTCAGCAACTTGCAGAAGGCAACATCTGTCTTTCCCAGGCAGATTTAAGACCCTGTGAGCTGATGTATCACCCATTTCTGGAACCTTCTTTTTAAAATTGCTGTATCATGGCCCAAGGTCTTGGGACTGGAAAGCGGAGGAGGTCTCATCTGCTTACCCACTGACAATTTGGTCTTCATTCCCTTGGAAATTAATAGTAAGGGAGATGTCACAGAGCTTTGACTTGATTTCTTTTTTTTTAAGTGGGAGGGAGGGGAGGAAGAGGGAGGTTGTAGCTTGTCACAGAATACACAGGATATTTTGAAGCCATACCTAAGGTTCTTGCATTCACTCCAAGATGTGGATGAGCTGCATTCAATTGACTGAATTTTGTATGAGGGAAAGGATGGCCAAGAGAATGTGCCTTAGGATCCGTCTTTCAGCCAGGCAGCTGTGGTGGAGGGGGGTAACGCCGAATTTGAGTCTGGGCTCTGGTTGCTGCTGACTTCATGAAGCTGTTCAGCCTCCCGAGCCTGTTCGCCATCTCTGAAGTGGGGATCACAAGGGTTGTTGTGAGCACTAAAAGCTGTTGCCAACCCCAGAAGCTCAATGCGCACGGAGCTATGGTGCCCACTGAGTGATGTGAAAGAGAAGGAGCAGTTGGAGGCCTGGAGCTGTTCTCGCTGTCCTTGGAGAGCAGAAGTGTTCATTTTATGCAGTCGGGACTCCGTCTTTGCCTCCTCTGGTGGGAGCCCTTGGTGTGTCTTGGCTCTGGAAATGCTTAGACAGCTTCACTAACTAAGTTCAACCCAAATTGTGAACCTGAGAAACGCAGCATTAAGTTACCTAGCGAAGGCCTAAGGCGTGATGTGCATAATCCAGTTACACATACTCTGCAAGCAAGATCTTCCCTTCAGCCTCTCCTGGAAGTGACCGCACCTTCTGAGCCAGGTCACAGGCGCTTATCACTTTTGTGGAGTACATGTTCGTTGTCCTGTTTATGCTCTGGCAGGAAATGTTCAAGGAGGGAAAAGTGAACGCCCATGCATGGGCTTGGTTCCAGGCTCCTAGCCCCTCTTTGGGGTTAGGGGTGCAAGAGGGAATTATTGACTTCCTTTCATATTGTGGATGGAGAAGTTCCCATATTGGAAGGAATGGTATAAGCTGGAGACAGGCATTCTCTGATGGTGGAATAGATTCCATTTCTCTGCCATGGGGAAAGCTACCCAGTTGCAAACAGTATCAGCCTCCCACTCAGACATCACTGTGTTTGAGCACATTGTGCTCTGAAGCCAACAGACGTGTTGCAGGGGATAGGAATACAGCCTGAGGACAGCTGTGCCCGCCTGCCTGCGGAGGTGCTGAGCTGTGATAGGGACGGGGGTCAGGTGGGGTGTTGCCCGCTGGCCCCCAGACCTGTCAGGGAAAAATCTTCGTTTCACTTTCCGTTGTACCCAAGATTGTTGTTAGCAGACCCTCCATCTGACAAGCCCTGGCATCTGCTCTCGCACTGAGGAAGGAGCCTTGGAGTTTGGCTCTCCTGTCCCTGCTTCCCAGAGTCTGCTGGGCCGGTCCTCGCTGTGCCTTCAAACCACCCCAAGGAGACCTCGAGGGAGTTTCTGGCTCTTTGCAGCAGGTTGCTCTTGCACTCGGAAATGAGGAACGCTTCAGTTTGCATGGGAGATTCCTTTTCTCTTTTGCAAAGAGGACGCTCTTACCTGACAACACTAAGGCAGAAAACCAGCCTCTCAGCCTCGGAAGCTTAACAGCTTTGAAAGCCACTGCCTGCCAAACAGCCGCTGCTGCCTCTGTTCCAAGTTTCTGACGTTGGTTCTCTGGTTCATGTTTTGGGCAAGCAGGACACCTCATGACCCCATTGATGCTTCCTGTCCCAACTAACTGTTCTGGCTGCATCTAACTGGCCTTGGAGGGAAGGCGTGGAGCTGAGAGGCGGTTGGCACCTGTGGACACCATTTCTCAGCCTCTTCATACACCTTTTCCAAAATTTTCACTAATTTACTTAGAAGGCATGTACTAAGCAAATATGCTAGGCACTGTTAGAGGTGCTAGGATGGAGAAGACACAGTTTCTGTTTCTGGAACTCACAGGTTGCCAAGCAGTGCACAAAGGCAAAAGAAACAATTTTCACCTGGGATCTGTCCATTTGCTAAGACTGAGCACCTACTCCGTTTTTACCTGTAGTTACACATGTGATCCTTGCACAACACAGAGAGGTCGGCTGACTTGTCCAAGGACTCATAGCTGATAAAGGATAGAGCTGGAAGTCCGCCTTATTCTGCCTGGCTCCATTGTCTGAGCCGTTAGAGCTTGTAGAACAGAGAAATCCATTCTAACCTGAGGTGGGAGGGCATCCAGAGGGAGACAGCCTTTGAACTGGGCAAAGCTGAGCCTAGAGGGTTGGGTAGGAGAAGAGACCTTTCCTGGTAAGATAAGAGTCAGGGTGCGTGGAGCTATTCAACTCCATCTTTCCTTGGGTACAAATGTTCAATGCACATTTTCTCTAGAAACAGACTTGTTCGTGAAAGGAGTTAGCTGTGTCTACAGGCAGCAAAGCTACTTCTTTGAAGCCTTCCTTCCCCTCCTCTTCCTTGTCTCTTCCTCGAGGGATCTTATTGGCTCTGCACTATAAAATGCGGCTTAAATACCTCAGCCCTTGCTTTCTGGGATTTTACTAAATAGTTACCACCAGCAGAATTAACAGGCCTACTAACAATTGGTCTAAACAAAGGGGCCCTACTGGAGACTCACTTTAAAACCAGGTATCCAGATAAAGTTGTATTGTCCAACCACACCAGGGAATACTAGGTAGCCATTAAAAAGGTCAAGAAAATTTCTTCAAAACATTCCTAAATTAAAATCAAGCTGTATAGCGGTATGGTTCACAAGAGTTCATTTCTGTATAAATACATTTGAAATGTGTAGATTTTCATAAATAAAAACCTAGGCAGATTTAATAGTAGAATCTTCCAAGGGTAGGATTGAAGGGTAATTAAAAAAACTTTTTAACGTCTACTTATTTTTAGTATTTTCTTAAAATGAGCATGTATTAGTTTTGTAATGAGATATAAAAAATTACATTTTCTTAAAAAAGAAAAAGTGGAGGAGCTCAGAGCAAGCTCCCATCCTAGAGGAGCTGGAGTTTCTTAGCTGGGAGGGGTTGGATCTCCGCATTGGACTCTGTGATGCTGGCTCCAGCGGCCCCATAGCTTTGTGTCAGCCATAGTGTCTCAGTGCAGATGTGGGGTCGGACCACCCTGGGACAGTGCACGTGAACTGCCTAGCAGCAGACATCACAGAAGTGCTCTGACAGCTTTGAGCGACGGCTGCAGTGCCCGCCTTTCACCCAGAACTGACAAAGGGAGCCCTCTGGGGCCAGGAGAGCCATGGCTACTGTGGCTGCCATTAACTTTGGGATGAGGCCAGGTGGCAGTTTGCAGCTTAGCTGGCGGAGAGTGGGGCCCTTTATCCATCACCTGAAATACTTACTGCCTCCTCCTGCCGGAGCCGTGGGCCTTCGCTGTGTTCTGTTATCTGTTCACAGTTGCCAGAAAACCATCTCATATGGACAGGCGAGCTCCCTTAGTAAGGCGTGAGATCTGGAAGCTTCTCAGATCTATTCTGTATGGCACTCTCCGCCAACCCCTCTTGCTTTGGGGATCTTGTTAGGAACGAACATTCTTAGGGTGAGGGGTGGTGGTTGACAGATTTACTAGTGGTGGGATTTGGCCAATTACTAGCTACCTACTCCAGCCCCCTAAGCATCTATTAAATGGGCACAACCCCTCCCTTGCCAGGTGGTTGGAAGGTGCCCAGGCATTCATTCAGGCATCCAGTAAGTGTTAGTTTTCTTCTCTTGCACAAGTTGAGAAGAAAGATGTGTGCATAGGTGAATACCAGCATACCTAACTTCCCTTGCAGTAGTGGAGAAGAAGTTGGGTGTGGCGAAGGGAGAGGAAAGAGAAGCCCCTGAGGCTAGTGTTGAGTAGGGAAGCTGGGCCTCTGGAGCCAGGGCAGCCGAGTCCTTGACTGGGGAGGAGACAGAGAGAATTGCATTGTTGTTGTTGGTAATACTGACTTGCTGCATGGCAAGTTTTTAGAAGGGTTCAGGAATCCATTTTAAACTCTTTGTAAATATTAGCTGCTGCCATGAGGCTTAGTAGCTGTGTGCCGTGAGCTGCTGCAAACATTATCTTACAATAATCCTCTGGGGTCTGCTGCTTTCCCCTTTTACAGATGAGGAAATTTGAGGTCCAAGACTTGAGGTAACCTGCCCCAGGCCACACAGCTAGGAAGTGCCAGAGCTGGGATTCCAGTCCTGGTCTGTCTAGTTCCAAAGCCTCCACTCTTCCAGTTACCCCGTTCTCCGATGTCCGGTGACGTTAGCTCTCATTCCACTGGCCTCCAGCTCATCTGGCTCTGGGGCCTTTGCTGTGATGACCTGTCCTGCCCCTGCTCTGTAAGGCAGGCTTGGAGTTCCTAAGAAATAAGGAGACCTCCCCAGAGTCCAGCCTCAGGGTGGGAGCTGCCGGCAGCTAATGCTGAAGGCATGTATGCATGAGCAAACACTGCCAGGGCTGCGAGCTTAAAAATGGATCCCTCTCTACTCAGAGGGAACCCTGTGACTCTGTGGTTTTTTGATGCATGCATTATTTATCTCAGGCTTGGAAACAAACATTGAGAAATTCTTCCTGAAACTGGGGTACAACGGGTTGGGGGGTGCTTGAAGACCTAAATCTTTACATTGCAGTCTATTAACAGACTTCCTTCAGTGAGACATTCATGTGGACTGAGCTGGGGGCAAAGGTTTTGGGGGTGCTTCCCCCTACCACCCACCCAATGAAGGAGCAAGGGAAGAGCCACTCCCTCCCTCCCTCCCTCCTGAGGTGGCCACGCCTCCCCTGCCCTCCCCAGCTCAGCTGTACTCACCACCGACTTCATTGCAGCAGCAGCAGCTCCAGGCGCAGCACCTCTCCCATGCCACACACGGCCCCCCGGTCCAGTTGCCACCCCACCCGTCAGGTCTCCAGCCTCCAGGAATACCCCCAGTGACAGGGAGCAGCTCCGGGCTGCTGGCATTGGGCGCCCTGGGCAGCCAGGCCCATCTGACGGTGAAGGATGAGAAGAACCACCATGAACTCGATCACAGAGGTGCGGCTGGGCTGGGGCAGAGGGTGGGGTGGGGCAAGGCTGGGCATGGGCACTCATAGGCCTCACAGTGGCAAGTGCTGTCACCCTAGGACCAAGAGTTACCCAGGATTTGGAGCCACCTGTTGAATACTTGGTGCATGGAAGCCAGCGCCATCCGCATCCCATGCACCTTTTCCTAATCCTTGGTGTAGGAACTCCCTGTCCTGAAAACCCTGTCTGTCCATCTGGAGCTCCCTCCCATCTTCCTACGACACCTATGCCTGGCCTTCAGGGGCCAGCCCCAGTCCACCCCTTCAGGATGCTTTCCTGGTCAGACTAGGGGCCTTTTTCAAGTTCTCATAAGAGTTTAAGAGTTGGGAAGCCAAGGCTAAGTCCTTGTTACTGTCCTCTTACATTCTACCCCTGGAAAATGTCTTGTGCTTACCATGATCATTAGTTCCCTAGCACAGGGCCAAGTTCTTGGGTGTTTTCCTTACATCTACATCTCACCAATGCAGAAACCTGGGAAAGGTGCACAGTCAGTGCTCAGGTAAAGGTTTGTTAGCTGGCTGCCTGTACGTGGGGGTAGTGCACACCCCAGCAAGAGATCACATTGACTTGGAGTCAGAACTTGTTCCCTGACCCTCTGTGAGCCCTTACCATGAGGACCCAGGAAGCTGCACCGAGCGTGGTCTCAAGAGTGGTTCATTGGATCAGAAAAGAGAAACGCCTGGCTCCCTGGGAGGCTCTTTTCAAAAACTGGTGCCAAATGCACTCTGCCCTTAGATACGGTATTTACCAGGGCACGTAGCCAACACCTTCTGAGCACTAGGGACCTGGAATGTCACCATCCTGCCTTGGCCCAGGCCACAGGGTGGTAGCCGGTCCCGAGAACTGAGGCTACATTTTTTTGTCTTACAGTGGGATGGTCCTTTTGGCAGAGGAAGAGGGGCCTCTCCACAGCAGACAGGAGAACTGGGGAGCTAGTGCTTAGCTGGGAAAATTATCAGAGGCTTCAGCTTTTAGGGGCATCCTGACAAAGAATCAGAGAATGGTGTTAATTTCAAAAACAAAATTAAAGAAGCCACTCCTAAATTCCTTTTTATTTTTACAATAAAGTTCTTAACTCCCAGGTCCTGCTGGTATTTTGTATGGCATGATCCTTCCCAAGCTTGTGGTCTTAAGACCCCTAGTCTGCTAAAGAGTAAACTTGGTGCCCTTTGGCATGACAGGGAGAACTGGGTCAAAGGCCTCCCTTCCCCACCCTGGGGACTGGAGGGGTGGGGGCAGCACTGGAATTTGGGTGGCGAATTTCCAAACCGAGAAACGCCACCTAATGGCCCTGCCTTGGCTGATCCACGGAGACAGCAATCCAGGCCTTCTGCCCATTTTAAAACCAGTGCACTAGCAAATCACAAAAGCCAGCTGGACTTAGACTGACCTTTTTCCTTTCTTTTTTGTGTTTTTGTCTCGGGGTGCCTGACCTTCCTCCTGTCCTGGCCTTCCTTCCCCAAAGAGAGAGAATCCAGTGCGGTAAGTGTTGGCACTCTGGAAGCCGGAGGGGTGTTTGGGTGCTGGGAGGAGGTGGGACTTGGGGCTCCCAGAATCGTGGGCCTGAGACCAGTCAGTTGGTGTCCAAAGCTGGCTTCCGGGTTCCTGGTTCTGCTCTGTGGGTTGAAACGGGGGGTTTTGTTGTTTGTTTACTCTTGCCGAGCTAGGAGACCTGGCTTCAGTGCTGATGTCTTAGTCCAGAGCCAGTGGTGGTAGTGGCAGGGTGAGGGGTAGTTACTGTAATAAAATGGGAGCTGCTGTCGTCACCTGTTGAGAGTGACCTTCAGTTGTGGAAGCCCTTCATCTCCCCAGGCTTTAGGTCTGCCATTTGTCAAATGAAGAGCTTGGGCTAAATGAGCTCTAACTCCCTTTCATATGAGAGGTGATACTCTGAGAGGTCAGCTGACTAGCCCTGGGTCTTCCATTGCAAGGGGCTTTGTAGAGTCTCTGGGCTAAACCCAGGTCTAAGGACCGAGGTGTCCCATGTTGAGGGCCAAGGTTCTTACCCACCCCCCAGCTAGGATGCCTCTGTATCATCTTGCATCCACCTCATTCCCTTCAAACACCTGCAGTTTCTCCCTGCTCTGGGCTTTCACTCGATTTAAGAAAGTGCTAGCAGGCGAGCATTAAGGCCAGGCCGCCTGCGTGTCTGCCAGCTCTGAGATTTGTTGTAAATCTTTCTGATCACACTGAGGCTCCGAGGTTCTGTTTCAAGTGAATAAGCCTTCTGAATAAGCGCAGTGGAGTCTGGATAAAAAAAATCCTCCAGCGATTAGCAAAGCTATTTTATTCCTCATCGCCGTCCTTATATCTGGGGCCATCTAATCTGTTAGGATGGCTTTGGTTATTACCTCGTGTTAAGTAGGACTTGGAAGGTCAGGCAGTTAACTAACCATCTAGACAGCAGCTTCCTTGGGCAACTCTCTCCAGTCCAACCCTCCTTCCCTTCCTGGCCCTCCCCCAACCCAGGCTGACTTTTTAAACCTCCCATTGGCAGTGAGGCTGGCGTCGCCTCTTGCCCTGCCTACATGCTCAGGAATCCAGGACCACATTTGGGCTGAGGAATGGCTAGGTACCTAAAAGAGGAGTCATTGAAGCTGAAAATCCATGTTCACTGCCTCCGTACTGATCCTCCAACAGTGGCATTTTTGGAGAGGCAGTTTGCCTAGATAGAAGGAGGACTGGATTGGACATTTTAAGACTGAGGTCTGGTCCCAGCTTTATGAGACCCTGCGTAGTTCCCTTGGCCTCTCAGAGCCTCAGTTTCCTTATCTATACCATGGGAATAATTCCTGCTTGGCCAACCTCTCAGCTTTGTTTAGGAAGACCCATGGTAACTTGACTGAGGATCCAGATTACCTGGCTATCAGGGACCCACTGCAGTGGAACTGGTGGGGGAGTGGGAAGGCCAGCACTCTCTAAAGAGCGTGAGTCTTTACCTCATCCTCATCCCTATTGGCTTCTGGCTTTGTGCCCCATCTGTGAAAGTTTTCTGCTAAAAGACCCTCTCTGGGAACCCCCAAGAGCTGGGCTCTTTACCATGCTCACTGAGGTTCAGGCATGGCACACATGGGCCACAGGAAACTCCAATGGGAATGAATCAAGATGCTGGGCAGAGGCAGCAGTGGGTAGCTCAGGGCTGAGGCTGTGCGCATGGCATGTGGTGTGGTGACGGTGTCAGGGGCGGTGTAGACTGAAATAATCAGGCTTTGGAAACCAGGTTGTCAACAGATGAGGCCTACGGCAGGAAGGACAAGGCTGTGTCAGAGTGGGAGGGGGGATGGGGGACGGGCTGGAAGCTGTCCCAGAGGGGTTAGTCTGGAGTCCAATTAGAGGTAGCTTCATTCATATTTCCTTGCCTAGCCGAAGCAATAAAAAATACTTAGTTTTTTGGCCGCCTGCCAGCCAGAGGCGGGCTGGATCGATGCCGCTAAATGCCTGACATGACTCTCCGGTAGCGGCGAGGGTTTTCAGCCTGACTGCATGAGAAGAAAGAGCTCGCTGTTCTCCCGAGCCGAGCACCGGGTCGCAAGGAGAAACACGAGCAGCCGCACGCCCCCTCCCCTGCCCGCCCGCTTGCAAGGGGCAGCCAGTGCGAGGGGCTGGAAGCATTTCTGCTTAGCACAGGGTGGCCGCCACCGTCAGAGGAAATGAAATGAAATGACGGTGATTTTTCTGCCGGCGATTGCAGCAGCTAATTGAATTGCGGCTGTGCGCGCATCGCCGCCGCTCCTGCACGGCTGTGGGGAAGGTTGAGCTGCAGTTCCATTATAACCTCCATTTTTTCTTCAAGGCTTGATAACTCTGCCATTTTAATTTGCTTCAGGCAGAAACTTGGCAGGGAAGGGCTGCCCAGAAACCGGCTTAGGAAAGGAAATTAAGTTCTGAGGCTGGTTGCCGCACTATTCCCACCGAATACTGCCCAGCTCTGTTCCCTCCAAGTGGCCCTTACCCCTGAGCCACCCTTGGCCTCTGAGAAAGTGGAGAAGTGAAGCCTCATTCCACTTGCCCTCTGATGCTCTTCTCTTCTGAACAGATGTCCCTCTGTGTCTCCATGTGACCTCCTGTGTTGCATGGGGACTGGGACTGGGGATGGCCTGTCCTTTTCTTCCAGCTCCATCATAGCTGGACCATAGCTGCTTTGGAGGGCCAGGATTGTGTCTCGTTCATTCTGCCACTCCTGGCCTGCAGCACCAGACCTGACCCAGGTGCAGCTGCTTGGAAATTGGTGGGTGGGTGAAGGTAAAGTTTGGGCTCTTAGGAAGGAGTAAACTTCACCAATATTGTAGAGGGGCGTTGGTCCTGATGTTATTCTCTGGACACAGAGGTTTGCTGGCAGGTGCCTTTGCCAGTAGCACTTGCCTCCCTGCTCCCCAGCTCGGTGGTAACAGCCACATGGTGATTTCTGACCACTATCAACCCCCAGGACTGCTCCATCATCTTCCCTCTTCCCAGGCCTCCCATCCCAAAGGCTTCTCATCCTCATTTGCTTTATAGTTGAGGGAGAACTCACGAAAATTTGGGGTTCCCTTTGTGCCACCTTCTGCTAGGGGAGCTTGGGCACATTCGCCAACCTCTCAGGGTCACCACTTGGTAATGGCTACAGAGGCGGTGACTGTCCCTGCCCTTGCGCCTTTTCCTGTCTCTGTCACAGGGGAAGGCTTCATGACGTGGCATTTTTGTTTTTTCACAACCCTGGTGTTTCTCCAGAGTGCTGACAGCCTTGCCATGGAGGCGGGGGTGTTCACACCGAATGCTCAGCTGCTCATCTCCACTGGGAAGTTGGTGGCTGCCTGACACCCTCCTTCCCTGTCAATCTCCCCATTCCTATTGAGCTCAGCAAATGAAGTATTGCTCATGGCCCCCGCCTGTCAGCTCGGATCCGTCTTACAAGACTCAGTGCAAATTCCACTTACCCGTCCTTTGAGCAAATGAGTGCGGCAGGCTCGAGATGGGTGGTGAACGAGACCCAGGTGACCCTCGCCCTCACGGAGCGTAGTCTCACAGGCCAGAAGGCAGACGGCTCACTGTGGGGTTAATTATTTAATAGCAGTTCGGAGCTGCAAAAGAGAATTGGGGGTGCTCCCAGGGCATCTCCCCGGGAACTCAGTCTGGGGAGTGGGGAAGGCTTCCCTGGCAAGGCTCTGATGGAGCCACGATCTGCAGGGCAGAGAGGAGTTCAGCTTCTCTTCCCTCCTCTGACCTCCCTGTCACCTGCACTTAGCAGTGTGTGGATGTGTGAGTTGTTACACACAGCAGAAAGTTTTAACCCCAAACCCTCTTCTTCCTTCCAGAATAACTCTGTTTCACCCTCGGAAAGCCTCCGGGCCAGTGAAAAGCACCGGGGCTCTGCGGACTACAGCATGGAAGCCAAGAAGCGGAAGGCGGAGGAGAAGGACAGCTTGAGCCGATATGTACGTCCGAGGGGCCGTGGCGCCACTGGGGTTTCTGTTGGGTAGGGCAGGGGGTGTCTGCAGGGCCCAAGCTATGGCCAGGGTCCTCTTATGGCTGGCAGGGAGTCAGAGCAGCACAGGTGGCAATAGGCGGCCCCATTGAGGAGGGCAGGGTGGGGACGGGGCTAGGGTGAAGTTCACACACTGTGAGTGTGTGAGCCACTCCAGGGCAAAGGTGGACGGGGAGGTCGTCCTGGCCTTCATGGGGTCTCTTCCCACAGATGGGCCAACAAACCCATGCTGCTGTCACGGTGCTGCCAGAATCCCACTTGGCTCTAAGGAGCTGCTCCCGATGCCCCACAAAATGTGGACCCTACAGTCCTCTCAGTCAGCCCCAGGCACGCACTCACTTGGCCACCCAGTCATGTCTTTCATTAGCCTTTTAATGGGAGGCCCCCGGCACGAGACCCTAGTGGAAGCATGGCTGTTGTGTTTCCCCTGTGCCAGACTGTGCAGGGCTGAGAGCTGAGACAGAGGGAAGGGGAGGATATGATCAGGGCCTCCGCAGTCTTGCACCCAGCCCTCTTCAGCTACATGGCTGCTCTGTGGCTTCGGGCACATTGCACACCCAAAGGGCACTCAGCTGTGTTTCTGGGAGAGAAGGCAAGTCACTATCCCACACGGAGCGGGGGGAATGACCAGGTGAGAGCAGCACACTGACTGTGAAGGATGGTGAATGTAAAACCAGCTGGGAAGAAGGTTCTGGCTTTAGAGAGAAGCAGAAGGGCAGGCTGTGGGGGCAGGGGCTTAGAACTGTTATGATGGGTTGGGTGTCAGTGTGGCTGCCCAGTGGGCACAGGAGTGGAGTAACCTAGGGGCTGGGGTAGGGGACAGCCTCACAGGGGGACCGTGTTGAGGTGGAGTGGAGCCTGTGGAAGGGCAGGGCTGGAGTAGAAAGCATGGACTTTGGAGTTTGGCCCGGCGTCAGGTCCTGGCCAGTAGAAGGATAGGGTGGTTTGGGCCCGGTCAGGTGTGGGGAAAGTGTGGCCTCTTACCATTTGGCTTCTCTCTTGGTTGCAGGACAGTGATGGGGACAAGAGTGATGATCTGGTGGTGGATGTTTCCAATGAGGTATGGGCAGGCCCGGTTGAAGGGGGCTCTTGGTTGGGGATGGTTTGGGATTGTTCCTCCCCAGGGTGGGATCTGTTCTGTCTGTTCTAATATTGCTGGCAGCCTGAGCAGGGAGACAAGGCCTCCAGTCTTGAGGTCTCAGGGGGCCAAGAGGAGCAGGGCAGGGCTTTGCTGCATGGTGTCCAGGCATTTATGGGCCCGGAGGGCCTCCTGCAATGCGTCTCCAGAGAGACACCCCCAAAGAGCCCAGATAGGGGCCATCTTCTATTCCCCGTGAGTGATCCTCCATCCCCCCCAGGGGCTCAGCCTCAGGGGCCTGAGGAGGAGGAGCTGGAGAGCATCCACACTCGGCCAAACCCAGGCAGGCTGATTGAAGTCCTGAACTTGTGTTTGACATTGGGCAGATCACCCTTCCACCCTCCCCAGGCCTCAGTCGGACCAGATGGTTAAGAGTTAGTTTCCCCTCACTGTGGGACCCCCAGTCTTTGAGCCAAGCTCTTCTTCCCACACCCATGCCCTTTCCCTTCTCACTCCCAGAGCAGGGAAGCCTCAAGGCTGGCTGTTGCTTTCAGTGCATCTCTGCATCGCTTGTGTTTTCAGGACCCCGCAACGCCCCGGGTCAGCCCAGCACACTCCCCTCCTGAAAATGGGCTGGATAAGGCCCGTAGCCTGAAAAAGGATGCCCCCACCAGCCCCGCCTCGGTGGCCTCTTCCAGTAGCACACCTTCCTCCAAGACCAAAGACCTTGGTCATGTATGTGGGGTCTGGGTGGAAGGGAGTGGAAAGGGAGCAGCAGGGACCAGAGCTGGGATGGTGCCAATTGGCGGGCAGAGGGGTGGAGTGGAAGAAGCTGGATGGGTGATTGGCCCAGGTTTACCTCCTGTGCCTGCTGGGCCTGTGCTAATGAGTTAACATTTTCTGAGCCTTGGTTGCTACATCTGTAAAATGGGAGTGATCACCCCAGTCCCTGCCAAACAAGGTTGGGTAAGGATTGAGAGGCTGTTCGGCAGAAGCTTCCTACGGGGCTGGCTCTGGGCTTCATGTTGGGACTGGCACCAGTTGTGCCCGGCTCCTAGGAGAATGGAAGCCTCATGGCCTCCCTTGTTGTGCATCTCCCCTCTTCAGAACGACAAATCCTCTACCCCTGGGCTCAAGTCCAACACACCAACCCCAAGGAACGACGCCCCAACTCCAGGCACCAGCACGACCCCAGGGCTCAGGTCGATGCCGGGTAAACCTCCGGGCATGGACCCGATAGGTATAATGGGTAGGCACCATGGGCTGGGTTGATCTGATTGGGGGGAGGGGGTCTGCCCCTGGCCAGGGCAGGGGTCACACACACCCATGGGATAGAGCACAGGCAGTGTCTCCCAGGGCCTGCCCTTGGGGACTTCATGGTCAGATTTGAGGAGGAGGTGACACCAAGGCTTCTGGGGCCCCTGCTGGGCCAGACATATGAAAACAGCATCAGACAGGTCAGGGCTCCCAAGATCTGTTCCCACCCCTGTCATTAGTCCAGTGAGGCTCTATGCAAGCCCGTTTGGGCCTCCATATCCTGCTCTGTAAAAACAGGTGGGTGCATCTGCCAAGCTCTAAGTTTCTTTGGCTCTGAAGGCAGGGATCCCAGTTGGGTGGGTTCAGTCTGAGGAGCAGGCAGCTTGAGAATGCAGGGAGGGTTATTGCTGGGTGAGGCGGCCGTGGCCATGTCCCAATCCCCCTAAGGCCCACCTCCCTGATGCTCGCAGCCTCGGCTCTGCGCACGCCCATCTCCATCACCAGCTCCTATGCAGCGCCCTTCGCCATGATGAGCCACCACGAGATGAACGGCTCCCTCACCAGTCCTGGCGCCTACGCCAGCCTGCACAACATCCCACCCCAGATGAGTGCCGCCGCCGCCGCTGCAGCCGCTGCCTACGGCCGATCACCAATGGTGAGCTTTGGAGCTGTACGTAGACCTTTTGGCTCCTTTCTTGGGGACTGGGCGTGGTGTGGGGAGCTGGTGGGGGTTGGAGGGGTGCTCTCCACATGCCAAAGGGGGCCTGGGGGCCCCTCAGGGTCTCGAGGCCAGGCAGCTGACCCTGTGGGGAGAACGTGTATCGGAAACAATTGAGACTTAGCTGGAAGGGCACATGCTTTGGGGCCAGCAGACCTGGGTTCCATCCCCCACTGGCCTACAAACTGCCCTGTGACCTCACGCTAGGCAGCCTCCCTTTCAGTCTGCGAAACGGGGCTGACCCTGCCTTTCCCAGCTCTGGGGGGTGGGAATCCCAGGCGAGTCAGGTGATGTTCATGGAGCAGGGGTCTCGTAGATGGGACTGGTCGTTACAAGACTTTCTATTGTGGTGAATGAATAATAAGAGTTAGGGGCCTGGCATGGTGGCTCAGTAATCCCAGTACTTTGGGAGGCCAAGGCGGGTGGATCACCTGAGGTCAGGAGATCGAGACCAGCCTGGCCAGCCAACATGGTGAAAGCCCGTCTCTACTAAAAATACAAAAATTAGCTGGGTGTGGTGGCAGGCGCTATTCGGGAGGTAGAGGCAGAAGAATCCCTTGAACCCGGGAGGCGGAGGTTGCAGAGAGCCAAGATTGCGCCACTGTACTCCAGCTTGGGCGACAGAGCAAGACTCCATCTCAAAAAATAAAAAGAAAAAGAAAAGTTAGGGTTGGCGGAGAGAGGGGCCCTTTTTCAGGAGATAGTTTTCCTTTTTACCTCCTGGACCTTGGGTGGCCTTCTCTCCACTGGCAGGCCCACTAGGACCACAGGAGAGGAAAGAAGTAGGGCAGGGCCAGCTCTGCCTTGCAGAACAGGGAGGATGCTGGTTCAGAGTGGGGTCTACACACTGTCACCCGCTCCCTGCCACGGGTCTTCCTGGGCCTGTGTCTCCTCTGAATCAATGGGCTCTGCTCTGCTCAGCTTGTCTCTTGGGTTATAAAGTGGCAGAGCCATGCAGGTAGGACCCCGGGTGGGTGGTGGAGGAGGCAGGGGTGGGGGTGTGTGGCAACACGGCTGATGGAGGGCTGTCTTGCCTTGCTTTACAGGTTGGTTTTGACCCTCACCCCCCCATGCGGGCCACAGGCCTCCCCTCAAGCCTGGCCTCCATTCCTGGAGGAAAACCGTAAGCTTTGGCTATACTTACTGCATGCTTTGTAGGGTGGGGAGGAGAGAGCACTCTACCCCTCCTTCCAACAACACACGTCATCCCCTGACGAAGAATTTGCCCTGGTGCATGTCCCTTTGGAAAGGTATCTGTCCCTCTGGAGGCACCGAGGCCTGGTTGCAACCCCAGAAAACTATAGCCAAGCCATGCTTCTCAGCACCCACAGAAGCTCCCTCCAACAGAGGAGCCATGGGGTTAGCTAAGTACATGGCCCCTGGGCTGGGAGACAAGGAACACTCCTCACCGAGTCACCTGGAGCTGCGGTGGGCCTTGCCGACTCCTTTGGGCTCTACCTGCTGGGAAGGCCCCAGTGCCGCTGGTCGCAGGCCCTTCCCTGTCAGCAGTGCTTTCCTCCCCTGGAGGGCACACTCTCCCCAGCCCTTCACTACCTCGGGTTGCTAGGAAACTAAAAGATTGAGCCTATAGATAATGCGGAGACACTGCCTGACACAGTCCTCTAATTGTCCCGAGAATCTAGATGCTGATTGAGAGGGCGCCCACCAGAGCCGGAAACAGCAGGCAGGCCAGGCTGGCCCCCACCAACTCTGACACGGACTTTCCCATTTGCTATTGAGGGGCAAGCAGATCCCTTCCCTAATACCGCCGGCTCCTAAAGCAAGAGGTGGCATTTCAACCATGCCCTTTCCAGGGCTGGCTTGTTGGGGGAATGTATGGATCGTGGGAAAGGGCATTCCAGGACATCTGTGGGTTTCTGGTCTGATTTGGAGCAAGGATATATAACCGGGTGTAAAAATCAAAGCTGGTCTGTTAAGCACTCTCCACCCTGGTGGAGCCCTCCCAGTACATGGGGTTACTGGGTTTGAAAGGTTTCAGAGCAGAGGGGCCTGGAGGCAGGGCAGCCAGTCGGGGGCGGTGCAGGTGACCTGGGCCAGGCCTGTGGGAACTCTGAGGGGCCGGGGTGGATGGCAGCAGTGACGGTTCTCACCTTTTCAGAGCGTACTCATTCCATGTGAGCGCTGATGGGCAGATGCAGCCCGTGCCCTTCCCCCACGACGCCCTGGCAGGCCCCGGCATCCCAAGGCACGCCCGGCAGATTAACACACTCAGCCACGGGGAGGTGGTGTGTGCCGTGACCATCAGCAACCCCACGAGGCACGTCTACACAGGTGGCAAGGGCTGCGTGAAGATCTGGGACATCAGCCAGCCAGGCAGCAAGAGCCCCATCTCCCAGCTGGACTGCCTGGTGAGAATCCCAGGGCCGCCGCACCTTCTCCAGCTGGTGTAGGAGGATGGGGTAGCCTGGGCCACGGGGGAGAGCCCCAGGGCCCGGCTCAGCATCGTATTGGCTGAGCAACTTTAGGCAAGCTGACTAACCTCTCTGAGCCCCAGTTGTGCCTTCTGTGTATGGGGCTGATACTGACCTCCTGGTATTCATGAAAGATCAAAGGCTTGTGAATTTGAGGAATGGGGACAGCCAGGCAGTTGCTGGGTATAGGGGAGGCTGTAAGCAGGGCTGGTGAGGGTGCTCAGTATTGCTGGACAGGACTCTCCTGGTGCCCACGAGGGGAAGTAGGCAGCACTCAGCCCTGCCCCTTCTCCCTCCAGAACAGGGACAATTACATCCGCTCCTGCAAGCTGCTTCCTGACGGGCGCACGCTCATCGTGGGCGGCGAGGCCAGCACGCTCACCATCTGGGACCTGGCCTCGCCCACGCCCCGCATCAAGGCCGAGCTGACGTCCTCGGCTCCCGCCTGTTATGCCCTGGCCATCAGCCCTGATGCCAAAGTCTGCTTCTCCTGCTGCAGCGACGGGAACATAGCTGTCTGGGACCTGCACAACCAGACCCTGGTCAGGTGAGCCGTCAGGAGGGAGCATTAGTGCCTCGTCCTGGGGAAGTTTTTACCCACCCTGCCTGGTCTTGTTTGCTGTGACCTTGGCCTTGTCTGAGGTGCCATGGGGTGGCCATAATCGTTGGGATGAGGGATGCACAGGTGAAAAGACAGCTCTGCCTGCCTTATGCGAGGGACAGAGGAGGGAGGGCCGTTGGGCCCAGGAGCTTGGAGAGGGCTCTGGGAAGAAAGTGGAGCTAGAGCATGTCTGGGAAAGTGGAGGTCAGATTAGTGGAGCAAGCAGAGAGGCTGGGAGCAGAGGCCCAGAGACCAGATTGGGGAGACCTGACTGGGAAGCCACATCATGTGGTGTCTAGACAAGCCTCAGGACAAAACTGCTGGGTTTGAATCCTGCCTCCACTATGACCTAGTGCAAGTTGCTGAACCCCTGCGGCTTAGTTTCTTCCTGTGTAAAACAGTGACAATGGAGCATCTGCCTCTGACTGTGCTACAGTGCAAAAGCAGACGGGGTGCCTGGCCCAGCTGACTCTTATACATGGGCTGTGTGTGTTATTCAACGTGTTCATGGATGGCTTCAGCCCCATAGTTCATGCAGGGTGAAGAGATAGATTAAGAGGGTAAATTGAGGGTGCATGGAGTGCGGGCTAAGGAGCTGTGTCCTAAAGGCAGTGAGGCCCTGCATTCTCTTTATCAGTCATCTCACACATGGCTTCCCCAGGGCCTTCCTGAGCCTCCAGCTCCACCTTCTCCAGAGGCCCACCCTGGAGGGATTCAGTCTCAGAAGCCTGGTGTGAGGTCCCCTTTTCACCCCCCATTTCCCACGGGACTTGTCCTGGGGCAAACCCTTCTGTGGAACTGGAAAGAGGCCAGAGCTAGCTTTGCTGCAAGCTCACTAAGGGACCATGTGCATAGTGCACTCTTCTGGGCCTCAGTTTCCTCTTCCTCTTCTGCTCAGACTGCCCCTGGGATGGCTGCCACCTGGCAGTCTGTGGTTCCCGGGGCTCATCCTCCTCCCTGCTTGACTTTCATAGGCAGTTCCAGGGCCACACGGATGGGGCCAGCTGCATAGACATCTCCCACGATGGCACCAAACTGTGGACAGGGGGCCTGGACAACACGGTGCGCTCCTGGGACCTGCGGGAGGGCCGGCAGCTACAGCAGCATGACTTCACTTCCCAGGTGTGCGGCCCAAGACTCCTCCCTTCCCAAAGAGCAATGTGTTCCCTCCCTCCAGGGCCCCAGTGGCTGGGTCAGGGACAAAGGGATCCTCACAGAGTGGCCATTGCCAAGAGACTCAGGACCAACCTGAGCCATCTGGGAAGGCTTCTGGGAGGAAGCAGCAATGAAACAGACAGAGATGATCTTGGGGTTGGACACTTTTGGCCCAACTGTAGGAATTCGATTTCTTTCTCCGCTGCTGTTGAGCACTTTGTCCTCGGCACCGTAGCCATAAACCCGACTCACAGAAAGCATTCAGTAAATGCCAGGGATTATTATTTCTTATTTGCATTCCCCACTTTAATATTTTAATCTTAAATGTTTAATATTTTAGTAGGCCTTTTTTTTAACTCAATTTTTTCTTAAGGAAAGACGAAAGTCACAGAGACAGAGTAACTTTGAATGCAAAATGTCTGTGCTTTCTCACCTATAAAATGGGATGGAAAATGACCTCCCATACTCCTGGGTTATTGGGTGGGTACGGAGGGACCCTGAGCCTCAGAGGACCTGAGCAGCACCTTTGGGAGCCGCCCTCCTCTTGAGGGCAAAGAATGCTGAACTCAGTCCGTCTCCCCTCCCACTGCCTGCAGATCTTCTCGCTGGGCTACTGCCCCACTGGGGAGTGGCTGGCCGTGGGCATGGAGAGCAGCAACGTGGAGGTGCTGCACCACACCAAGCCTGACAAGTACCAGCTGCACCTGCACGAGAGCTGCGTGCTCTCCCTCAAGTTCGCCTACTGCGGTGAGCCTGGGATGGGCCCAGGCCTGATGGAGTAGGGTGGGGAGCCCAGGACAGCCTGACCCAACAGGACAGAAGAGGGGCCTAAAGCTTATAGAATGAGCCAGGCCCCAGAACCAGGCCTCCTAACCCCTGGGCTGGTGCCCCTTCAGCACCCTTTAGTGATCTTGTTCCCCATCCTTGTTTCTTGGATGCAGATGTCACCATGAGTTATTGAACTCTCAGGACACTAGGCCAGAGCCAGTTCTTGCAGGCTTGGGGCAAAGGAACAGGACAGTAGCAGTGCAGGTAGTTCCTCTTAGTGGTTACAACCACTGGCTTTGACATCTGATAGCCTTGGATGGGAATGTCTGCTCCTCCACTGACAAGCTGTGCAGTCTTGGACATCTCACCCTCTCTGTACTCTAGTGGATTTTCCTCTGAGGTCGGGAATAGCATGGTGTTCATGGCTTTCAGGGAGCAACAGAGCTTTAACACATGTAGAGCCCTGGCCGAGTGCCTGCTTGGAGGAAGGGCGCCCACTGACTGCTGTCTTCAGCCAGGTCTCCAGTCTCCCAGGGCTTGGATATTTTCGGTATTTCCCGCCACCTTCCAGTAGTAGAATTTAGAAAGGCCAGTCAACCTTAGTGGCTTTAACAAGAGTCTTTCGGGGGCAGTGTTATCACTGCAATTAACTTCAAATCCTACCTTTTCCCACCCTAGCCCCGCCCAGCCCTCTCCCTGGATTTCAAAGAAAGGCCTTCTCCAGGTATCCACGTGTCATTTGCAAAATGCCTCTCGAAATTGAAGAGTCATACTAGTTAGCAGTTCTCACTGCTTTTCTATGGCAGCTGGTCATGTCTGGGGCTGGTCTTGCTTTAGAGGGCAGTGAGCTACAACCTGATCATGCCTTTGCATCCCACCTGCAGGCAAGTGGTTCGTGAGCACTGGGAAAGATAACCTTCTCAACGCCTGGAGGACGCCTTATGGAGCCAGCATATTCCAGGTACTGCCCACCATCTGAGCCCTCCTCTGGGTTCCACCCAGAGTTGAAACTTGGCGGGAGTGAGGATAGCAGGAGGAAGAACAGGAGGAGCCTGGAGCCAGGATCAGACCTGCCCTGGTCCCCTCCCCACCCCTACCTGATGGGGGAGCAAGATGGGTTCTCCCAAGGACCTGGGGACTCCAGCAAGACATACGATCTGCTACTGATGGCTTCTGACCCCCGAGGGCAAGGGCTTTTAAGCAGGGGCGCTTGTCGGATTTGGAGAGCGAGGAGTAGCATAAATGTTTCTGCTCTGGGCTGGATGCTGAGCACCTGCAGGAGGTGCGCTGGGCAGCTTCCCTCCTCGAGTGAGTGTTTCCACCTCCATTCAGCACCAGCAGGGACATGGACAGGAAAGAGAGGAGGAAAGGAAGAGGCTTTTTATAATCTACCAGGATCTGGGGCCTGCCATACTGCACTTTGGCATACACACGTATGCACACACACACGTGCACTCTTTCCCACACATGATCAAACTCACACTCATTTACTCATGCACACTCAGTCTCCCACACACACTTTCTTCCTCTCTCTCTCTCTCTCTCTCTCGCGCACACACACACACACACACACTTGTGTTCTCTCTCGCTCCCTCAGCCAACATACCACTTTCTGGACTCAGACTGAAATGTCTGGTGTCTAGCATGTCAAACCTCATTGTTAGGGTCTTTAGTTACAGCACATGCTTCAAACATCAGGTGCCAATCCTTTTCCTAACTCATCAGGCTGTGGGCCTGAGCTGCTGACGCCAGCTCCTAGCTCGGAAATGCTTCTTCCTATTTGTAAACTCAGAGAAGCTCGTGCTAAAGCGTCCTGTTGTGATCATTATGACTTACTGTAAAGATCACATGGGAGACTGTTGCTGAGCTTTTCATTGTGGAAAAGCAGGTGGGAGGGGAGCTCTACCTGAAAATGCTTCATGGGTGGTTTAAAGCCTCCCCACCTCCTCTCACTGCACTGTGCTCCAGGTTGGAGCATCAGAGAGGGGCAGAGGAGGGTGATTGTTTCCAAGAGAACCGAGATGGTGTTGAGCACTGGAAAATGAATTCCTGTCTTTTTTCTCCCCGCACCCCACGCCTTCCTGCTGCTTCTCCTCGTCTTCCTCCTCCAGTCTAAAGAATCCTCGTCTGTCTTGAGTTGTGACATTTCCGCGGATGACAAATACATTGTAACAGGCTCTGGTGACAAGAAGGCCACAGTTTATGAGGTCATCTACTAAACAACAACTCCAGCAGGGCTGTCAAACTCTGGGAGAAACCGACTCGGCTCTGACAGGGAGACCCCCAGGCGAGGGGCCCTGAGGATGGCGGAGGATGGGCCGCAGGCAGCCGTGCGTTCGGGGCTGCGCTCCGGCCGGCTGAGAGGGCGCATGCCCCATCACGATCTGGACTTCTGGGCCTAGATTGATGTGTCTCACAGACTCGGATGGGTTCTGCTCCTCCTCCTCCCCCTGAACAATGCTGGCAGTTGCTACAAATAGATTTATTGGAGGCTTATGGCTCCGGTTCCCCACAGACCCGCTCATGAGTCTCTTTGTTCTTCCCCTTTCTTTTGCCCTGTGCCCCACCTTGGGTCGGGGATGCTGGAGTGGACCACATTGTTGTGCTGGGGGAGGGGGTCTCTTTTTGCCGATTGTGCAGTGCACAAGTTTTGTGAAAAATGTAAATAACAGACTCCTATTGCGGACTGACCAGTGGGAGAGGCCCCTTCCCACCGGAAACTCTGACCGTGTGTTTCGCCTGCTGTATTTGTAATCCACTCGTGGTGGTGGCTTTTTTTTTTTTTTTTTAAATAAACAGATGTTCTCACCTGGGAAGAGGAGACAGGGAGAGGAACCAATTGAAGAATGAGGAGAAAAGTCTTAGATTGTGGAAAAGGCAACCAGGTTGGCCGCAAGGTACCTGCTGGAATGCCTGTCCGTCCACACGGGTCTGGGCATCTGGACTGAGCACCAGCCGGCCAGACTGAGGGATGGAAGGCACTGAGATGGGGGCCTGTTCGGGCAGACGCCTGCAGAAACAGAGCTTTCTGTGATCTCTTGCACTCTGGCTGCCTCTTGCCCTCTCTGTGTCTCTCTTTCTTGGTCTTTCCCTCTCTCCTCCTCAGCCTGATCTTTCTCTTTGGTGCACACTTAGTTATTGTTATGAGCAATGGAAGTTCAAAGGAACTCCCTCTCCAGCTCTTCTGAATCTTGGGACACAGCCTAAAAAGGACAAAAAGTTAGAAGACAGCATAGCAACTCAGCTCAGGGAGCTACCAGAGAAAAATAGCAACTGATGTGGGTGCTTTTTTTTTTTTTTTTTAATTTGAATAAAAAGAATTAGAAGTGATGTCCTTTTATAAAATGCCTTCTCCCCCTTCCTGCCTACAGCCTCTTCGTCTCCCCTTAGAGGGGGGAAAGTGTTTAAACCTACAGGGTTGTGAGTCTGAAAGGAGGATCTCCCTCACCCCCGCCCTGGGCAGGGCAGTGGGGGTTGGGGGCTGGGAGAGGGGGACACAGATCTGGCACACTGTGGATATTTCTTGCAGATTGCAGTCTCTCGTGGCCCAAACAGGTTAGGTAGACTATTGCCTCTGGCAGGTGCCACCTTTCGGTACCATGTTCTGAGGTGTTAGGATTTGGGTTGTTTTCTTGTTTCTTTTCCTTTTGGTCTTTTTTTCTTATTCTTCTTTTAAAGAAAAGCTAAAGGCCGCTGTGAGTCCTGGTGGCGGGCTCTCCATGGATGTAGCATATCGAAGATAATTTTTATACCGCATTTTTATGGATTATTTTGTAATGCGTGATTCCGTCTGCTGAGGAGGAGGGAGGGGCTCCAGGGAACGCCACCCACCTTCAGTGAGGTTGCTCCCCAGCTGAGCGCACCGGGCATGGGATGTGGAGGCTGGCGCCACACCCTGTGCCTCTCCAAGGCTGGGCGCGTGGGGCATCCGGAGTCTCTCTGGGCCTCAGATGTCCGTCTGCCACCTCTTGCTAAGGCTCTAGCCAGAAGGGAGGGTGAGGGTAGAAGAAAGTTATTCCTGAAGAAAAAAAGAATGAAAAGTCATTGTACTGAACTGTTTTTATATTTTTAAAAGTTACTATTTAAAGGTTGGTTTGATTGTTGCGTCTTAATTGCCTCTCCCCTCAGTTTGTCAGTCCCCCCCGCAGGAAAACAGCCAGGCCAGTGTCGCTCTCACATTCTGGAGCCTGGGCCATTTCCCGTCCATGTGAGCTCTTCTTATCTCACAGCATTCCCACGCGCTGCTCCCCCCGCCCTCCAGATACCCAACAGCGCAGCGGGGGTTTCACAATCCCACACTGCGTCACCTCCCATCCAAGCGCCAGGGAGGGTGTGGGGTAGGAGCTAAGACTTCCTCTGGACAGATGGACAGGGCAGAGTTCACTGAGGGGAAGGAAGACCACAGGTTAACACCAAAGTATTGTACAGCTGTCAATGCAAAACTTTTTTGGAAAAAAATTAAATGTAATGAACTTGAAGCGAAACTGCAAAGTGTCTGTGAGCATCTGGACCCTGGAAACCTGCACCATTTTATTTTAAACTTAACATGTTTAGGTGGGACAAGGAGATCTTCAATCTCTAGTTCACAAAGGCGTGTTTTTGGATGATTCAGAAGGAAGCATTTGCAGAAGGGGCAGACCCAGAAATGCAGGTCATTGTCCCCAGGGAGGGAGTTGGGGGCTGGGAGGGAAGAGGAGAATGCTGGTGCCCATTCCCAGGGGCGGTACCCAGGCGCTTGGATTTCGTGCACCCATTAGCGAAAGCGCTCAGGGCACTGGAGATTAACATGATTTCCAACTCCTTATTTTGTCAGAGTCATTCTCAATCAGCACAATTGCCTGCTGTCATTTCATACAAGAAAGGGAATCTAGCATTAAAAAAAAAAAAAGAGGAATGACAATCTCAGCATACAGCCCAGTCTTTATGACTAGAAAGGACAGCTGGCCTCTCTCCACACAGAGGGGTCATTTAGCTGGAGAGGGAGGTCCTCTCAGGCTTATGGAGGAGACAAAGCCAGCAGGTAGAAGGGACCGGACTGAGGCTGCAGTGGGTTACAGCTCTGCCTCAACTGGTTGCAGGGATGTGAGGAAAACGGTGCACCATGGACCATACCTTTCTCTGTGTCCATCTCTGGGCAATGCAAGAGGGCTGGGGGGCTGGGAGCAGGCTCTGGCCAGAATAAGACTGTGTGTTTGTCAAGAGCATGAGGTTACCCATGGGTGCCAAGATCAGGGTGCAATTGGGGCTTGCAGGCCCAGGTTTGGGAGAAGAGGAAAATGTCCCTCAGGGAATACTCGCTCTCCAGGCTTGTCCTACTAGAAAGCAAGACCAGTGTTACTCTTTGAGGAGAGACTGAACCTCTGCAAGGCTGTTCACTGAGATTTCCTGGGCACAGTCAAGGATGGAGAGATGACCAAGATTCAGTCCCTGCCATAGAAGCTCACAGTTCGAGATGGGGGAGACAGTACAGCCCCTTCCTTCATTTGACCTGTGTTCCCACTGCTGCTGTCCTTAATGCCAGCACACTGCGCCTCCCCTGCACTGAACCTCTCACTGCACATGCTTCCTCCTGCTGCCTCTCCCCACCCACCACCCCTCCATTGCTTTCCACCCAACCCTGGCTGGCGGCACAAACCACATCTGGGAGCTGGTTAGAAATCTAGAATGAGCTCCCTCAGTCCTACCGAAGCAGAATCTACATTTTAACACGCTGCCGCGATTCCTGTGCACATCAGTATTTGGGAAGCATTCCAGTCTAAGAGTAGGGGCCCACTCCATGGTAAAGTTATTTCCGTACTTAATCCCCCCACGTTACCCCCTTTTTACTTAACAGGGTGACAGGAGGCCTTGATGCCATTTTTCTAGCCTTTTTTTTGTCACCTTCTAAGGGTTCCTTTCCTCTTATGCAGAAATCCAGGCTTGTAGCAACCATAGCATTGACAACATGGTCCCTGCACCTATTTGCTTGTCTCTTCCCACCTAGACTAGCTTCCCTGGAGGGCAGTGCACAGGACCTCATCAGCCCAGGGCAGTGCTAGTGAATGATGAGCTTTCACCAGTTTGAGATTATCCTAATTCGCAGTGTCTGGTGTGATACCCAGGGCATCGGATGCTCAGTAACCAGAGCCCAGAGAAGGGAAATGATGTCTGGAGTGTTTTCAATTCTATTGTGCTGTTTTTGCTCAAAGCAATACATGTTTTTTTAAAAATGGAGGACCATAGTTGTCAGAGGCCAGGTTTAATGGTTTTAGTTCCCATCAAATTATAAACAAATGGGCTGGGCGAGGTGGCTTGTTCCTGTAATCCCAGCACTTTGGGAGGCCGAGGCGGGCAGATCACCTGAGGTCAGGAGTTTGAGACCAGCCTGGCCAACATGGTGAAACCCCATCTCTACTGAAAATATAAAAATCAGCTGGGCCTGGTGGCAGGCGCCTGTAATCCCAGCTACTCAGGAGGCTGACGCAGGAGAATCACTTGAACTCGGGAGACAGAGGTTGCAGTGAACCCAGATCATGCCATTGTACTTCAGTCTAGGCGACAGAGCGCGACTGTCTCAAAAAAAATGTTTGGGTCATCTCTGGCAAGAGCTGAAAAAGCCACCCTTTCTAGCTTCCCTCTTGAGTCACAGCACTGTTCCCTGCCCCCAGGTGGCCCCAACCCCAGCGTGGGCAGTAATTATGTAACTTGTAGGGTCTCTGAGAAGGTATGGAGACACAGAGATCTGGATGCTGGAGTGAGAAGAGTCCTTAGCAAACCTGCTGAATGTTAGATACTGGCCGTCAAATAGCCCATGATGATACAAGTGTAATTTTTTCCCCCGATAACTTATTCAGTGTTTACAAATGAGCATCATTTTTAATATAAAGCAAACAAATCTGAACTTTTAAAAAAATTGTATGATTAATGGAGCATTTTAGAACATTATACCAAAATTGGACCTTTCATATTTGAAGAGACATCTATACTAAGCCCAATTTTATAGATGGGGCAATTAAGTCCCAGAGAGGGCAAGTGACTTACCATGAGCAAGTGACTTACCATGACTCACAGAGTCCAAGCCAACATTATGATGAAACACATCCCCCTCCCCTAAACCCTTAGCACACTCATTTGGAGGACAGAAAGCTGGGAGGGAGCTGCCCAGCTTATAGGACTCGATGTTGCTTGGAGGATAAATATCCACGGAATGAGTCTTCCTGCTGCTCTACCAACAGGACTGGTAAGGAAATGACTCATGGAAAGGAGATGGCCCAGAACAGTCATGGAAACCAGCCTCCTGCCTCAAGAACTTCCTAGAACTCACCCACCCACCCATCTTGCCCAGCCTTCTATCCATCTATTTATCCACCCATCTATTACCTACCTGCACATTTATCCATACACCCCTTCATTCACTCTTCCATCCATCTGCCATCCTATTCACCCATCCATCCTACCAATGTTTATATCGTGAGAATCTAATATGTGCCTGGCATGGTTCTCGATGCTAAGATGCAAAAATAGTGCCTGCCCTCAGAGCTCTCAGCCAACTGGGAGAAAACATAGAAACTGACAATTCCCACTCTATGAGATATGTGAAGGTGCAAACCAGATGCCACCACACATAGCTGAAGCATTGACTTGAGTATGGAAGGGCAGAGCAAGAGGGTCCTGGAAGGACCAAGAGTTAAACAGAAGTGAAGAATACCATGGGCATGGCAATGAAAAGTTCAAAGAAAAGTGTGCCAGGTGGAAGGAACAGCATGTGCTAAGGCCTGGGGTAAAAGAGAGCACGGTCCCAACAATGCATCCCTACCTAACCCATGTAGTTCTTGCTCCTCCCTCTAGCTCCATCCAGCCTTCTTACGTCCCAGTTCTTGCTGCAACTTCCCCACCCCTCACCCCCACCAGTATCCTCCAGGCCAGAAGCTGGGCTAGGATTCTTGCAGAGCAGGCAGATGAAACCAGAGGAGGGAGCTGGGCAGAGACCACAGTTCCAGCCTGAACCAGAAGAGGCAGCGGAATGGGGAGAAGATGGAGGGAGGCTGAAATTCCATGTCTGAGAATGCCCATGATAATACCCCAGGGCTCTGAGTCCCTAACACAATTGGCATTAGAAGACCCGGGGATCTGTGACTGGATCATGGTGTATGATCAGTTCCTTACTTGGGTAATATACCTATTCTAAGCTCTCACCACACTCACACAGTTACCTTTATAAACTGCACGTCTGGCCCCATCATTGCCCGGCTCGGAGCCCCTCACTGGCCCTCTGCACAGCACAACTCACCCTTAACTCATCCAGGTGTGGGCCCTGTATCTTTAAAGTCATCCCTCCCCACTTATCTTGTTTCCCTTCACACACCAGCAGCACAGTACTTCCAATGCCCTGAAAAGCAATGCTCTCCCATTTTAGGTTTTGTATGTGCTTCTCTTTCAGCTTGGAATGTGGTGCATCCTTCTTTGAATTTCTGCTCATTCTTCAGGAGTAGGCCTTAATGTCACTTCTTCCAGGAAGCCTTCCCTGACTGCCCACTTCCCTACTCCTTGGTGCTCTCAGAGTGTTCTCTCCCAACTTTAGGTAGCACATACCAAGCACAATGTTAGTATGACTACAGATGGTTCTACTTAGGACTTTCGATTTTATGATGGGTTTATTGCGTATTAAATGCTTTTTTTTTTTTTTTTTTTTTTTTGAGATGGAGTCTTGCTCTGTCGCCCAGGCTAGAGTGCAGTGGCACAATCTTGGCTCACTGCAAATTTCACCTCCCGAGTTCAAGAGATTCTCCTGCCTTAGCCTCCCGAGTAGCTGGGATTACAGTGCCCGCCACCGTACACGGCTAATTTTTGTATTTTTTAGTAGAGATGGGGTTTCACCATCTTGGCCAGGCTTGTCTCGAACTCCTGACCTCATGATCCACCTGCCTCAGCCTCCCAAATTACAGACGTTAAATGCATTTTTGACTTAGAATTTTTTCAACTTACAATGGGTTTATTGGGACATAACCCCACTGTAAGTCAAAGACCATCTGTATTACTTTAATGATATGTTGTCTCCTGATGCCCAACTGACCCTCCCACCACACAGTGGACTCTCAGAACAGCGACTTTGTCTTGTATTTCCAGTGCTTAGTGCATTGTAGGTACTCAGGAAAATGTTAGTTGGGTGAATCAGTGAGTGTGTGATGAAGATAATACACTAATATTTCTAGGTGCTAGTGCATGTCAATCAGTGCTTCATAAATATTGTTTAATTTAATTCTCATAACTGACTTATGAGGTCATTGCTATTATTATACTCATTTTATGGATGAGAGAACCGAAGTTCAAGTTCCCCAAGGTCACACGACTTGTAAGGTTTCTATGACACTGCTGCTGGATGGATGGATGGATGGATGGATGGATGGATGGATGGATGGGTGGATTGATGGATGGGTAGGTGGATGGATGGATGGATGAGTGGATGGATGGATGGATGGATGGATGGATGGATGGATGGATGGATGGATAAATGAGTGGATGGATGAATGGGTAGATGGATGGATGGATGGATAAATGAGTGGATGGATGGATGGGTAGATGGATGGATGGATAGATGAATGGTGGGATGGATGGACAGATGAATGGGTGGTGGAAATGATCAATGAATGGATAGGTGGATGGATGAGTGGATGAGAGGATTGGTGGGTGAGTGGAGGATGACTGGTGGACTGCCTGCCTCATGAGGACTGGATCAGAAGCTTGGACAGAACTGATCCCACGGGCAGAGGAGATCAGTGATCTTAAGTGGAAGAGTATGGGAAGAAAAGCCAAGAGACAGAAGCTCCCCTGCCTAGATCAGACCTTCCTTACATCCATTTGAGTACCTCTGTGAATGCCCAGAAAACCCTACGTGTGCTCAACCTGACCCGGACTCAGTGCCCCTCTCAGACAGGTCAGAAGTGGGCCCTTGGGAGCTGCTGACTGCTGAGGCAAGAGAGGGAGTGAGGAGGGGGCTGTGGCCTTGTCTCTCCAGGGTATCACAGATGGAAGCTGCCCTGTGCAAGTGTTTGGTGGCAACAGGTTGGAAGATGAAAAGATTGGGCCTAGAATTTCCAGTTCAGAAAAATGAAACAGCAAGCTAATAAGGATTCCCTTTGACCATGTGAACACAGACATATTGTATAAAATTAAAATAAAACAATTTTGCTAGCCTACATGAAAGAAAAGGGAATCATTTAATGTGATAAATAAAAGACTTTAAAGGCAGAGTGGGGATCCCTAGCTCAGAACAATACCGAAAAACTACATAAAGCAAAAATGGACAGAATTACAAGGAGGAATGGGAAGTTTTATCATACCACTAAGAGGAACCGGTAGATCAAGCTGAGAGAAATTTATAAGGTTATAAAAGATATGAACAACATAATTAACAAGCTTGAGACATAGAACCCTACAAGCAACTATTGGAGGCCACAAATTATTTTCTAGAACACCTGGAAGTCTTGGGAAGTTTTACCAGTAAAAAGAAGCAGATAGAGCATTTTACAAAATTTAACACCCATTCATGACTCCCTTAAAGTTACAAACCAGGAATCAAAGAAAACTTTAGTCTGACAATGGAGAGCTATATCAGACCTGCAGCCAAATAATAGATAACAGTGAAGTTTCAGAAGCATCATATTAAGGTCATAAAAACAATAAGCCAGGACAGCAGTGTGTACCTGTTGTTCTAGCTACGTGGGAGTCTGAGGCAGGAGGATCACCTGAGCCCAGGAGTTTGAGACTAGCCTGGGCAATGTAGCAAGATCCCATCTCTAAAAAAATTTTTTTAAACACAAGATTATTCATTATTACTGCTTCTGTTCAATGTTGTGCTGGAGGATCTAGCCAATGCAATAGGATAACATAAAAAAAAAAGAATAAATAAAAGTATCATGATTGAAGCAAAAGAAAAAAAGTTGTAATTAATTGCAGATAATGTGACTAGATATAAACAGAATATAAAACTGTTTAATAAGAGAGTTTAGTCAAGTTGCTGGATCCCAGATCAAATTTCATTAATCAATAGCATTCCTATTCATAAGCAGCAACCAATTAGAAAATGTGAAGAAAAATGCATTTATAATAGCAATAAATGCTACCTATGAGTCAATCCAAGTAAAGCTATGTAAGATCTTTAAGGATAAAAATACAAAATTATATTAAAGATTTAAATGTAAAAAGACCTCTGTAGATCACAAATTATGCCATAGTCATTTATAAGAAAGTCATTTATGAGTTTTTTCATTTAAGAAGCTGTCTTTTACAGCTATTTATAAATACAATGTTAAACAAATCCAAATGGAATGTTTTCTGTGTAATTTGATAATCTGATACCAAAATTTATATGAAGAGTAAGGGACCAAGAATAGCAAATATAATTTTGGAAAGAAATAAGGGAGGAGGACTTGGCCTGCCAGATATCAAGACTTACTGTAAAGCTACAGTAGGCAGGAAAGTGTGCTCTTGCTGCGTGTGTAGACAAATAGACCAATGGAGCTGAATAGAGAGTCCATAAGTAGACTGCTGTATAGGTGAGAATGTGACTATCACATAGATGGTATTATGCATCAGTGGAGAAAAGCACTATTCAGCAAAAAGTTCTGGAGCAACAGGCCATCTTCATGGTGGGAAAATGGATCCCTACCTCACACAGTACACAAAAATAAATTCTCAAAGGATTAAGGTTTTTAAGCTTATAGTACAGAATATTGGAGAACAACCTGAGGACTCAGAGGATGGGAAAAATTATTGAACAAGACAGTAAGCAAAAGCTATAATAAAATAAAGAGAGATCAATTTGATGATATTAAATTTTAAAATACCTGTACAACAAGAGATACTATAAAGTAACAAAACATGAAAAAACATAAACACAATACCTATAACTGACCGAAGAAAGTGGTGTCTGGAATAGATAATGAATTATTCCAAATCAGTACACTGAAAGCCAACAACTCAAGAGGAAAATGGGTAGGGGACAGAAACAGGTGATTCACAGGAGAGGAAGCAGAAATGCTCAATAAACACGTGAAAATGCCTCATCTCACCAGCTAGCAGGGAAATGCAAATTTACAAAACAAAATGAAATGGAACGACCTGTTCCCATTAGACTGGCAAGTTTTCGAGTTTGATCTTATGAAGCTTCCACGAGGGTGGTGAATGACTAGTATTGTCAAACACTTTGGGAGCATAAATTGGTTCAACCACTTTGTGGTTGCCAAACAACTATTACTATTACTAATATGTTACCCTTGCCAAGCAATTTGGCAATCATGAAGGAGGAACAGCACAACCCTGTGACCCACCAAATCTACTTCCAGGTATGCACCCTGGAGAAACTCGTCAACAACTCCATGAAGAGATATGTACAGAATCTTCATTGCCTCCTTGTCTGAGCAAAAATAATTAGAAACAACCTGTCCATTAATGGATAAATGGATTTTAAAAGATCTATGCATTTTCCTATAATAAAATTGTACATAGGCATTAAAATGCATAAGCTAGATCTTTCTGTATCAGTTTGGATAAATCTCAAAAACACAATGTTGTGTGAAAAGAGCAAGTTGTGGAAGGAAATACATGATGTGATACTATTTATATAAAATAGAAATCCACAAAACAATTCTATATTTGAGCATATATATATATATGAGTAATATGTGTATGTATATATATATGAGTAGAAAGAGCACCCCACACCACCAGGATAATGGTTATCTGTGGGGAGGGAAGAAAGGGAAGGGTCAGTGAGAGTCCAGCTGTACCTATCACATTTTATTACTTTTTAGAAACTCTGTAGAGAATGTTAAAATGTTCACATTTTAAAAATCTGCGTGGTGGCTTTAGAAGTGTCGTGTTATTTTCTGTACTTTGCGATGCTTGAAATATTTCATAATTAAAGATTTTTTTAAAAAGCCAAAAAGAACTCGCCCCCGTTATAGTTTCTGGTGACTCAAAGGGGGCCTTGGGTGGGGGTGCCCAAGCCCAGTGGCAGAGAGCAAAGCCCCGGGCTCACCACATCACCTTAGTCACAACACAGGATCTCTCCGGTCCTTGATCTTCTCATCCTTTATGTGTTGCTTGAAGGCAGGTGAATAATCAATCCCTGGGTCCTCTCCAGCGTGGCTGTTTTGTGGTTCTAATGATTTTGTGAGTGTGCAGGGGCAGTGCTCTCATGCAGAGACAGCATGGATTAGACTTGTTTAGCTTTTCATTATGAAAAATGCCAAACAGATAGAGAAGTAGAGAGAACAGAATAATGAATCTCCATGTGCCCATCAACCAGCTTCAATAGTTATCAACTCAGGGCTAATCTTCTTTTATCTATACCCCACCCATCTCCACCAGTCACCACTGCTGGAGTGTTATGCATCTAATTCCAGACATTTCATCATTAAATTAGCACATATTTTACTATTTCCAAAAGGTAAGACCTGTTTTGAAAATGTGACCAAATACCACTAAACCTAAAAAGTAACTTCTCATATCATCAAATATCCAATCTGTATTCAGAGATCCCCAATTGTCTCATAAGTCTTTTTACAAAGTATATTTATTTGAATTAGAATCCAAATAAGATCCACGCAGAGCAAGCACAATTGATATGTCTTTTAGATTCCTCCTTCATACCACATTCTCTCTCTCATACCACAACCATACACACATTTATTTACTGGGAAAAAAAAAATTGTCCTTAGAGCTTCACATAATCTGAATTTTGCTGATTGCTAAATTGTAGTTAGATCTTGGAGCTTGATTAGATCCAGGCTTGATTTTGGAGGGAGGCAGAATTCTTCATAGATTCATTAGGAAACACATAGTAGCTAGATATTTCTCCTTCTGTATGTTAGCGGTCACTGATGACCATTGTGTAGATTCATTAACTCATTAGGGGCTGCATAAGGATGATTCAAATTGCAATATTTGCTTGAATATTGCTATAAAGAGAAACTGCCCCTCACCAACCATTTGTTTACCTTGAAGTACAGTTCGTACAGGAAAGGCAAGATGAATGCTTGATTCATTTGTTTTATTTGCCAATTTTCAAAATAATAAGTTAATTCTTTAGTATCCTCAACAATTGACCAATGAGGTATTCTTTTTTAAAACATTATGAATGTGTGAATTTAAACATATTTGATATGTTTGAGGCAAGTGGAGTTATCTTTATTGCTTCTGAAATCATCCTCTTTGGGGATCCTCTTGAAGATGCCTCCTGAGTCTTTATAATATGACCATACTAGTCTTTGAGAGCTTCCATGCTTTCTGGTAAAAGACAATGTCCCTGGCTTATCTTGTACATTTTCCATCCTGGATGTGGAATTGGCCATTTTTCCAATGAACCTTGGTTCTTTTTAGTGGAAAATGGTATTCAGAGACCATAATCTGGGTGCTTGATGCTAATGAAATGATCATCGTTTCTAGGCCTTTTCAGTAGCAAAGCTGAGAAATGCATATGTGCGTATTTATATATTTGTTAACACCATGAGGTCTACTGAGGCTTCTAATTCAAATTCAGGGTTACAGGGTTTTTTACTTAACCTCATTGATCTGCTATCTGTAGCTCCTTGCTAAGTAGATTAAATTCTCAGTGGTTTACATCTAACTGAAGATGAATTTCAAATCCTTCCCTTGTTGCTATTCATTTGCTGCTTGCCTCATTTTTCCAACCAACCGTGAATTTCTTGAGGGCAGAGATCAAGTTTGGTTCACTTCTCTATTCCCAGTTCCTAATGGAGTACCTGTCATGTGATAGGTGTTTGGTAAATAGTTACTAAATGCCCAAAAGAATGCTTTCAATGAAAAGTTTCCTTTCCTTAAAAGGAGAAGTAGAGTGAATAGAATCTGAAAATTAGTTCAGGATTGTAAGCCAAGCATATCGACCCATACACCCATGCGTTAATTCAATAAATATAGACAGAGCAGACCCGGTGTTGGAGGCTAGGGGCATGAAATATAGAGATAAGTGATCTATACCCTTGCAGGATGCACTTGTTAGTGAAAAAAACAAATACTACTAATTAATAATTAGTGGCCTGGACAGCATATTGTGGGGATCCTCATCAGGGGGAAAGAGGCAACTCTCAGAAGGGTAAAAAAGGGCAAGTATTCATGAAGGCTTTCCAGAGGAGGTCACATTTGACTCGGTGTTTAAGGGTGCATCGGAGTTGTAGGTTTAGAGAGGGAAAGGCATTTTAAACATGCCAGTCCCTGAACTGCTTACCTCTCTGCAGTTCTGAGCTAGTTTGTCCTTGGATGAGCCTGAAGAGTTTGTAGATTCCTTGTGCTAGAGCTGGAGCTACTCCTTAGAGAACCTCTAGTGCCTCCCAGGAGGGTCAGCAGGTGGAGGGAGGGAGGAAGAGAGGAGGGAGGAAGCCCACAGTACTGAATCACTTTGCTGAACACCGCAGAGAGGCCATCCCTCTGTGCAGGGCACTATTTGGAAACTGCTGCCAACTGCTGTGCATGCACTATGTAGATCAGCTTGTTTGTCGACGAAAGTAATTTGCATTCAAGCTTGTTTGGGGACACACTCCCTAGTCTCCAGGAAGCCCTAAGGACAGATGTTACCCAAGAGTGCTTCTTGACTCACCATCACCTTTCTATCAGTGTGAGGCACCCTCCTCTGGCCCTGCTGGCTCAGTTCCAGGAGGCGCAGGTGTTCAGGACGCTAAGTCCTGCCCACCAACATGGGCAGAGCTACCTAGATCTACTCAATCAAAGAATCGCAGTCATCTAATGATATTTGCCTATGATTTACCTGATAGGTTTTTAAAAATAAATTTCCTTTTTAAAGCCTAAATGTAAGTATTTTAAAAGGAAATTTTATATATTATCATAAATAAAATACCAATATTCCTTACCTTAAATTTAAAAGCCTGCATACTTGTAAATGCAAAGAAAATAAATCTAAATAGCTGTGCCTCAAGTTCTTCTCACTCCTTCCTTTTTAAAAGAGGGAGATGACCCAGTGTTTGAGAGCTGCGCTGGACCCATTCGCACCCAAGTGAAACTTGCTCCTTGTCCAAATCAGAAACGATTGAATGAGAATTGGGAAGAGAATAATTTCCTGCTCTGCAGCCCATGGTTTTCAATGCCTTGTCATCTTTCTTACAAAACTCTCCTCCGTGCCACAGCTTGGGAAAGCCAGATCTAGTCCAATATCTTTGTTACAGATGGGGACACTGCGGTCCAGAGAGCACAGAGACTTGGAATAGAAAGTTTCATGGAAGCAGGACCTCTGTCAGGCTCAGTCCCTCTGGTATCCCCAGTGCACATGCCTTGCACCGTGTGCAGAACGAAGGAATGGGTAACTTCACACAACCTCCAGTCAAGACTGAAACGAAAACCCAGGCTTCTTGACTCTTGAGTGTTTCTGTGTTGCAGAGCTTCTCACCCCATCCCCAGCCTCCACCACCCCTCCTCAGCTTCCTCTTTCAGTTCTTCTTGGGGAATTCAGGGGATTGTGCATCTTGAGCAGGGCTGTGTGGCCCTGCCTGGATCTCATTCTTTCTATGCTGTCCCCAGCTGGTTATATCCTGGTCTCTAGGTGGCCAGACCTGTGATGTGCAGCGGGAGAGAGAGGGCAACTGCCTCCCTCTTCCCTCTTTCTTCCGGCCTCCACAGTCAGCAGCTCTGAGGGTCCATTCTGAGCCAACAGCCCTGCCCTGCCACCTAGGGTGGGAGAGCTGGTGAGCACAGAGTGGGGTTGTATGGGCAGGAACTGAGGGGCTTCAAATAGATGTGAGGAGAGGCCCGAGCCGGCAGGAGGGTGGCTCCTGTCCCTTGAGCTTCCTGCCCTTGCTTTTCACTCTGAGGACACTGATCTCTGCTCCCATCTGTGGGCTCTGTTCTGCACTGTCCTGAGCCAGGCCTCGTGAGACAGTCCGTGTGTCAGGTCCTGTCTAGCCACCCTGGCACATACTCATTCAGACTCTATCCAGTCAACAGACATTTCCGGAGACCCACTCGGCTTGGGCCCCAGACTTCAGAGATGAACAAGACACAGCCCCTGCCCACAAGCTGCTGCCAGGATTGGGGGTGGGGAACGGCTCCATCCCCAGATGACCCCAATGTTCCATGATCAGCGCTCCCAGGGCACGAACTGACACAGGGGTATGGAAGTCCAAAGGATAGGCACCCACGGGCCCCCAGGGCCAGGATGGCTTCCTGGAAGAGGTAAGGTCTGAGCTGGGCTCTGAAGGATGAGGGGGATGAGGAAGGCCATGGAGGAGGGGCAGTGTGGCATGTGCAGAGGCTCCTGAGGGACGGTGAGGGTGACAGGAGAATGCTGAGGACTGAGATGGACTCTGGGGGAACCAAGGAGCCTCCGACAGTATAACAAGGAGACTCTGGGTGGAATTCTGCCATTGGGAAACAAGGTCTACTTGTGGAGTCAGACAGGGTGAGGCAGAGAGGAGAGCGCCAGGCAGCTGGCAGCATGGACACTAGCATGGTGATGGTAGCCTCAGGGCATGCCACAGCCAGAAAAATGTACCCAGTGCATAACCAGGGGAAGAGGGGCCTGAACCCATCCTTCACCTCCCATGTCCCACTGCTGCTCAACAGGGCTCAGAAGGGAGACTCTCCTAGATGGGAGACCAACTACATCTGCTGGTCCATTGAACGGGTGCCCTGTTTCCTGCGGCTGACAAAGCTGGAAGCCTAGTGTTCTGGGATGGCCTGCGTCATTGCTACCCCTTGAAAGGCAGCTTACCCTCCTCAACCTTCTACCTTGTGGTAGCACAGATGTCAGCTGTGGGCTTCTGCCTCCAACCCTGCCCCATGAGTTTCTCTTGGTCACTGCGGCCAGAGCCCACCTGACACAGGCCAACCGTCTCTCCCCAACCCACGACATTCCCCCAGCAGCCCTGCCCTGTGCCTAGTGCTCCTTGCATTGCCCCGTGGGCCCTCCTGCCACCACCCTTGATGCCTTCTGGGCCCCCAGGGTCTCAGGCCTCACCCTGGCCAACTTCCCTTCCCCTGTAGTCCAGAGTGTCCTCAGCTCCCTGCCTCCCTCTCTGCGCCATTCCCAGAGCAGGCCTGAATTTAGGCTGTGCCCCAGGATGACAGGGTGTGATTCTTTGCACATCTATGCCTCAGTTTCCTCATCTGAAACAGGGGGATGGAAATCAGACGTCAGAATCCCAGCCTCTGCCATGGTGGGCCCAACCCAGAACAGTAGCACCTTGGCCTTCCCACACCCCCATTCCAGATGCCGAGTTTCCGGGGGCGGCCAAGTCTGCAGGGAGGGGTCGCGGCTGGCTTCCCTAGCCAGCGCTGCTGCTATCCCAGTCCCAGCCCGAGGCAGCCCATCTCCGCCGCTCTCTGCTCCACGGTCCACCATTAGCGCGCAGCGGCCCTCGCCCCTCGGGCGGCCCCCGCACTGAGCAGATGGCAGAGGAGGCGATCGGCCGCGTCAGCTGCTGTTATCTCTCGCTGATGACACGGAGTGTAAATTTTGTTGGCAACACTCCCTCCTGCCTCTGCATGCCACCAGCTTTAATCACTGTAATTGAGTTATAATGAATGATTGTGTGTTCGCATTGTCTGAGCCAGGCGCAGCCGGAGCGAGCTAGCGGCGCTGGGCCCGCCCGCCCGCTGGGGTAGGGGGTCCTCCCTGTCCCGGGGAGGGGGCGTCGCCTTCCCCCGCGCCTGGGGCGCTGGTCCTGGGCTTTGCCACTGCCCTGGGCTCCCTTCCCCCAGCATGGAGGCGGCCACACATCACAGCAGGGCTTAGTGCTTGTTTTTCCCTTATTATCATTTTCAAATGACACAATGCATTCAGGAACATTGTGGAATATTTGGGAAATTCAGATAAACCAAAAGAAAAGGAAAAGAAGAAAAAGAATGAGCATCACCGAAATCCTGCCGCTCGGCGATAACCTCCCTGCCCCCCTACTTTACATTTTGGTGAATATTCTTTCAGACGTTTCACCATGCCAATGGAATGACAGCCGCTGCTTCCCGCACCTGTCCCTGTGCGTCTGTGCCCAGTGCCTTGCTACAAGTCTAGCCTCAGTTGACTTCCAGAGGCTAATCTGGGAAGTGACTCCCAATTACTCCCATTTTACAGAGGAGGCAACTGAGGCCCAGGGAGCTCAATGGACCTCCCAAACACAAGCAGCCAGCAAGTGGGCTGCCCTGCTTCAAACCTGGTGGGGGGACCGAGTCTGTTGGCCCCCTGCGAAGTATGCAAATAAAATAAATTTTGAACACCCTTCTCTATGCTTTCCCCAGTCCCCTGGTGCCCAGGATAAAAGCAAAATTGTCTTTCAAACTGTAGTGTTCTTTTTCATTACAACATGATAGTGTCCATCCAGGGAGAGGGAGTGGTGGGACTAGGTTTGCCTATTTCAGGAGAGTAGCCACCAAGTCCCCTGTGGCATCTCTGGATAGGACTGTCCCTGGTTCCCATGGCCCTTTGAGCTGCTGCCCCTTATGATTTGGGGGGCCCTAGGCAAGACACTGCCCATCTGTAAGTGAAGGGTAAGGGGAGCCTTCTGGGGTGGTCTGCCAGCTCTGGTGGTGTTGGGGTCCCAGGGGGGTGGGCCAGCAGCTGGTGTGGCTGCAGGGCTGAGCTGACACAGATTAACCTCCAGAGAGGCTCCCCGAGCAAGGGCAGAGGGAGGTGCTAGTGAGACCAACAGCAGTCGCCCTGGCCCAGAGACACCATCGGGTCGGGGTTGGGGGTGCTGATCCCTTTGCAGGCTGTGGTCCTGGGGCAGGGCTGGAGTATGGTGGACAGCAGACAGGGCTTCTCCCAGCTCCAGCCTGACTGTCTGCACCACCTTGGCCGGTCTCATCCTGCCAGATTTCTCCTCTGAGCACTGATTCTCTGTTCTAAAATAATAAATTTCAAGGTCGCCTGATTGTTTCTCCCACTCTTCCAGATAGCAGCGTTTATTTTTTATTGAGTGACAATAGTATTGTTATTATCAATATACATATTATGTATACTTATATACAAATACTTATGTCTATAAATAATAGTAATATTTTATAATGCACATAATTGTGATTACACGTGGCATTTATTGAGCACTTAGTATGTGTTAGGCTTAATGCTTCTGTGCTAAGTTTATTTTCTTTTGTGACAGAGTACAGTCCTTTTCAACACCAACAAGGTAAAAGCCCTTTATAAATAGATGTTTCAGTGCCTTCAATCCTGCGTTTTTAAAGCCAAGCTCTCCAGCAGAACTCAACTCAGCCCTCTGCCTCCGACCACCTTCAGCTCTCCGCATCTAGATGGAAGGTGATTTGTGAGTCTTCTTGTTTGAGGCAGCTCTCCAAGGAAGTTGCAATGATTGTTCTTCTTGGAGTATTTCTTGGTAAGGTATTTCAAGGGCCCTTTAGAGAACTGCTTCTCAGAGAAAACAATGATGACTTTTGTGAAGTGTTCTCAGTAAACAGCATTCTCCAGGTTTCAGGTTTCCAGTGCCTTTGACCTTCTCTTTTGACGACGGTTCTGGTTTCTAGGATCAAAAGTCCCTTCTCTCCCAGTGGGACCCCAGGTGTCAGGCTCCATGTTTCCTGATGCTCTGTGGGCACAAGGGACATTGGTAAGGAAAGCATTCTGGGCCCTCTCACTGTCTCATCAAATCCTCCCCACAACCCCAGCACCAGCTGCGTTTTACAGAAGAGGAATCTGAAGCAAGAGAGGGTAAGTAACTTGCCCAGGGTCACACAGCTAGGCGATGGTGCAGCCTAATGCTTCCCATGCACTGTGGTTGGCACTGGGGGATGAACGAGACACACACAGCCCCATTCTTGACACACGTAGGGGTTTTCCTGGACAGTTGACCTATCCCCATGCATCACCCCTGCAGACACACCCCACACATGTGTGGCCATAGCCACGACATCACTAATCCCTGCAGCATAGTGGTTGCCCTCTCCACTGTGCACTGCCCGGTACTGGACTTGTCCATCTGGACTTCACTGGCAAGGCAAGGCCTTTAACCTGAAGGGGAGGGATTCTTCTCTCCTGCCTTAGGAAGATCACATGGATCCCAAAGCTGTGCAACTCCCAGAGACTAAGACCCTCCTCTTACAGATGGATGCCACAGACAGACCCACAATGCAGGGAGCTCATATAAGCCACTGCTGGCCCAGAAGATGTCAGGTCATAGTGCTTGGCCAGTCACCTCCTTCCATCCCCAGCGTCAGGCCTGCCCTCTGGAGCTGCTGCTGCTTTCTCCAGGGCTGGGGAGCAGGTCTTACCTTTCCTTCAGTCCCCATACTCTAGACACAGCACGCTGGCCCCCAGCCTCTGGGGCTTCTGCTGTAGGGTGTCAGGAATACGTAGAGTGTGGGGTGTAGGTTCTGCTGTAGGGTGTTCAGCATAGGCCAGCAATACAGAAAGGAGGGAGGAAGAAGGAGGTGGCCATTCCCATGAGCCAAGGAGGACCCCTGATTGGGGTGAGGCTGGCAGTCTCCTATGTCCCTATATCCTTTCTAGTGACTTGGTTGACTTCATTATGGGCTCTTCCTCTAGCCCTGCTGCCAGTGTTATCCTGACATCCTGGCGTAATCCACTGTCTTAGAAGGTGTTCATTCGTTACTCGTCTCTTGGAAACTATCTGAGGTCTCCTAAGGGGAAAGACAGAGGGAAAAGGAGGTGGCTGGAGCTTGACCACTCACTGCAGTTTTTATTTCTCTCATTGGCACCCAGAATTTTGGATGTAGGCCTCTAACTGGACCTGAAGAATCCTAACTAGTTGTGCTATAGACACATGATTGCTGGCCTACTACCTTTGGACTCATACAAGTTTTCCCCATAGGGGATGCAATGGCACTGGGATTGGGCAGCCGGACACGGCTTCTTCTTGGTAGGTCCAGGCAGTGAGCAGTGTAGGGGGCAGAGTATTGGGCTTGGAGTCAGAGCTGTGTCCAAGACCCGGATCTGCCCCTAATACACTGTTGACAACAGGGGAGTCAGTTTGTCTGGTTCTGAGTGTCCTCATCTGTGAAGTGGGCCTAAGTAAAGCTATCTCCTAGGGTTACAAGGTTTGAGGAGTGCATAGGTCAAAAGGGGCTTTGTGAACAGTCAAGTACTGCCCGAAGGAAGGACGAGGAACTTAGGTGTGTGGCCACCCCAAGCTGGCCCTCAGCCGCCATGGGAGTTGGTGTGGTTTGTCTTCCAAGTTGAGCTCAGCCCCGCTTTGTGCTTTATCCTGACTTTCAGTCCTGTGCCTCCCTCCCACATAGGTGCCCCCATTGCTGTGTTGCTGCCTCTCCTAAGACAGGACACATTTCTTTTCAAACGAGATGCCTAGACAGGACAATGCTTAACTCCAGGGCAGGCTCTGCAGTGGCACCCCCGACTCCTGCACAGAGGTATTTTGGGAAGAAGCTAGAACTTCCTCTTGAAGAGTGTCGCAAATGGCAATGGTAAGTGACCTCTTGTCTTTTGGGTTTTCAGGAAATGTGATGCCTACATTATGCAGCCTGACCACAGACTCCCTCCCTGGTTTTCACAGAATGCTTAGCTGGTGGAGCTGAAAGAGACCTCCAAGAGTCCTTTCACCTTCTGCCAAGCAGTCAGGACTTAATCTTCACAGTTGCCCTGGAGGTGTTTATCATGTCCCCCATTTTTCAGAAGACGAAACTGGAACATAGATTAGGTCATGCCCAAGATCATGGAGCAGGATCTGAGGCCTGGAGAGTGCCATCTGTCTGGCCCCTCCTTTGTGCTGCCTCTAGAGGATGCTGGGGAAGCCTCCTCTTGTCTGACTCTGCCAGGATACCCTTGGCCGTCAAGTGCTCAGCTAAGCCACAGTACCACTCTGGGTCAGGCTGACCTGGGCCCAGCTGCGCATGATGAGGCACAGGAGGCAGCTGCCACAGCTGCTTCCATTCGACGTGGCCTCTTTCCCAGTGGGCTTGATGCCACCCACAGCTTCACTCAGGAGGGTGAGGAGTGACCAGGGCACCATGGTTCAGCCTGATTATGTGACCTTAGGAGAAACTGGTGGGTGAAGTAAAGCAGGGGTAGGGCAAGGGAAAAAGTGGCCCAGAAGCTTCAGAAGAGAGGGAAAGCCAGACCCTTGTCAGTAGAAAAGGCCTCCTGATTTTAGGAGCTGGACCAAGAAAAAAGAGCTCGGATTCTGTCTATGGGCACAAACCTGGGAAAGGGTCCAGAACTCCCCAAATGAACTATGGATGGCTCCACAGTCAGAGATTCACAACCCAGGGGTCTAGCAGGAGCTCATATCTGACCAGAAGGCTGGGAGGACAGGTAAGCTTCAGGACAGCGCGGGCCCAGGTAAGCAAGGCAGGTGGGAGAAACCCTGAAAGGCTTCTAGCCTGTTTGGAGGAAGAGAAGCCCAGGAAGAATGGACTCGCTGCCTTGGCAGGTAGAGAACTAGAGGCTTGGGGTTCTGCTTGGAATCCCTAACCTGGAAAAGTGTCACAGATAGGGCAGAGCAGGTATCACGGCATAATGGCTAAGCTCAGGCACAGGTAGTCTACAGACCTGGCTTTGAGCTGTGGCTCTTCTCTTCACTAACTTTCCACATTTATAGGCAGTGGAGTGGAGTGGCTGTGAACACAGATTCTAGAGCCAGACTGCCTGGGTTCAAATGGTAGCTTTGCCAGTGATCACCTGGGGCATCACCCAGGTGCTGTGATGGTTGATTTTATGTGTCAGCTTGACTGGGCTAAGGAATGCCCAGAGAGCTGGTAAAACTATGTCCGCGTGTATCTGTGAGGGTGTTTCCAGAAGAGGCCAGCATTTGAATCAATCAAGTGAGTGAGAAGACCACCCTCACCAGTGCAGGTGGGCACCATCCAGTCCACTGAGGGCCTGAATAGAATGAAAAGGCAGGAGAGAGGGAGAATTTATTTTCTGTTTGAGCTGGGACATTCATCTTCTCCTGCCTGTGGACATTGGCACTCCTGATTCTCAGGCCTTGGGCCTCGGACGAGAACTTAGGCCCCCATCCCCACCCCACCCACCCGCTCTTAGGCCTTTGAACTTGGACTCAGACTGAATTACACCACCAGTCTTCCTGGTTCTCTAGCTTGCGGATGACAGATAGTGGGACTTCTTAGCTTCCGTAATTGCGTGAGTCAGTTCCTATAATCAATCTATCTATCGATTTATCAAACAATCAATCTATCCTATTGGTTCTGTGTTTCTCTGGAAAACTCTTGACTGATAAAGATGCCTAACCCCTCTCTGCCTCAGTTTCTTCCTTTGTAAAATAGAGGTAATAATAGTGTCCACCCCATGGAGTTGGTGTGAGGATCGAGTTAGTTAAAGTATATAAAGTATTTTGAGCAGTTCTTGGCACCTACAAATGAATCAATGAATATTAAGGATTATTATACTAGCAGCTTAACTTCTCAAGTATAAAATAGAGCAAAAGGCATGTTAGGAAGATTCCCAACACTGACACTTTGTGGTCACCTGTGCTATTCATGTCATCGCTGTTAGAGAAGCCATTACCACAGTCAGTGAAATTGCAGCCCTGGACCTGGCTGCTGTGTCTAGTATAGTTCCAGCATCTAATAGCTGTGTGACCTTGAGCCAGTTACTTCACCTCTCTGCGCTCCATCTTCCTCACCTGTCCAATAGAGATAGATACACAATAACACCTTTCCCATGGAATTATTGGGAGAATTAGATGAATTCATATGTGTAAAGCACTTGGCACACTGTCTGGCACGTAACTGCTTAGTAAATAATTAAGAGGAGAAAACATGGAGGCAGGTGCTTTGTCTGAGGCTCATCCACAGGGCCCTGAAGGACCTCCTGGTTATGAGAAAAGAACCTCAAATCGTTCAGGGATTGGGAAGGCCAGCCTCCCTCTGTCATCCCTCCCTCCCCGACGATGCAGTCCTCTTCTCTCTCCAGCCACTGGGGTCCAGACACTTGGTTTTCAGAGAGGGACACTGACCTTCTTGAAGGCAGAGATGGGGTCTTGTTCATCTTGTACCTCCAGTGCCCAGTGCAGGGTCTGGGGACACCAGCTGGGCAGGGAAGGGAAGGTGAGGACTGCTGATCTCTTGCTGGGGATTTGGCTTCTCAGTGTATTGTCTTTCCTCAGCAGGGGCTTATGCCACGTCGGGCATGGGGCCCAGGCAGATTCATGGTTTTGTGTTGCCTTGACTTCCCTGAACCTTGCTGCTCCTCTGAGCGGCCAGCGCTTCCAGGAAAGGCTGGTGGAGTTGTGGTGAGTGGAGAAGCACCAGCTGGAGCTCACGTGGTTCAGAATGAAGGCAGGAGACTGAAAGGTATCAGGTTGGGCGCCCAGAGCCTGGTGGGCCCCTGTCCCACTCCCCAGCACTCTTTAAAAGCAGATTCTTGCTCATGTGCCCAGCCACAAGTCCCCAGGTGTGACTGTCCCTACACTCTCGCTTGCTCTCCAGCCAAGTCTTGTCTCTTTGAGGCGTAATGAATTTTAGGTCTGCAGAATTCTTTGATTATCTGTATTAGTTATTCCCTCAGCATCCCCTCATGTTTTCTTGTATTTTACCCACTTACCCATTGATACACATCCTTAGGATCTAAAAATGAGGTGATTTAGCAGCATCAATTTTAAGAATCATCGACTTTTTAAAAAAGTAATTAAGGAATGCAGAGAGGAAGCCGGCCCTAAAGCTGCAATCAGGCTATTGGCTACTGGGGGACATGGGAAGAACCCTGGTGGCCTCATCCTCCCGTTTCTGAATCCTGGACATAGGCTGGACCTGGGCTCCTCAGGGCTCTTCCAGCTGCCAGTCAGAGAGCACAGCTGGTTTGCTCTTTGGGCTGTGGCTCTGGGTCTGAAAGGAACAAGAAACCCACGCCTGGGCAGAAATCTTGGGTGAGAAACTGGATACCAGAGGGCTGTGCAGGATCTCTAAGTTGGCCTCAGCCTTTAGTTGAAACCACTTAGTTGTAGAGCAGGGAGAATGGGGGCTGGGGCAGGGGAGGGAGGCACAGGTCCCTCATCAGAGAAGCCGTCTGCTTTCCCTACACAGCAGCCAGCATCCCGTCCTGAGCCTGCAGGGGAGAAACAATTTTAAAGTAAAAACTTACAGATGTAAGGGATTCTCACATTTTACAATGACTTCTGCTGCTCATTTGACCCTTGTGGCTCTGTAGTGAAGTATCTCTATTTGACAACGATGGAACCTGAGACTCAGAGAGGGCGAGTGAGTTACTCAAGGCCACACAGTTGGGCAAGGGAAGCCATACACAGGACGCCATCCACAGCTTGCTCTTGCCCCTCTACTCAGCTGGGTTCTGAAGCCAGGTCCTTGCCACAGTCCTCAACCCTGGCTGGCACACAGCAGAGAAGGAAGAGTTTTCCAGCAGCTTCTGCATGTCCCTTCCCTAACGGGGACTAAGAAGGAGGGCTTAGTCTCTAAGCCTGGGAACTGAAAGTTCTGGCCACGGAAACCTCTAGATTGAAGAGCACCAGCAGCTGAAGGGTGGGTCAGAGAAACCGCCAGGCTGCCTGGTTTCTGGTGCTTAGAGATGAAGGCTGACCTCGAAAGCCCTCACCGTGTCCACGAAACCTTACAAGACCTGGCTTCCAGCTACTTCTCCAGGCTCATTGCCCCTACTCCGCTCTCCTCTCCGCTCTCTCAGCACTGCCACATCGACTTCCTAAAGCCTACCCAGCCTGCCCAGCCTTGGAGCTTCATCAGCTCTGATTGACTGGCTTGGAATTGCCCTTCCCAGACACCCACTCGGCTCCCACTCACATTCTTCCTTTCCCCAATCCCTTTGGTGCCTCCAGACCTCCTGCATGATGGGCCTGTTCCTTCACCACTTGCCGTCACCCGTGGGGTGGGTGTTTCTTCTTCATCACCTTGGTCGGTGCTGCATGTTGCTCCGTAGCCCTTGGTTGCTTCTCTCCCCTACCAGTGCCCACAAGGCATGGCTTTTGTACTCTGTTACATCTCCAGTTCCTGGCCCAGGGTAGGCACCTGATAAAAATTTAAGGAATGCTTACATGGTCTAGAGACCAATTTCCCCTTTAGATGTTTAGATGTTGACTGTCCCTTTTCTCCAAGTAAGGAGAGTTGTGATGGGGTGTGGAGAGGCACAGGGGAGAGAAGGAGCGGTGTTACCAGCGAGTCTGTCTGGCAATGATATCTCCCCCAACCCCTTTTTATCCCAGAGGTGTAGACGCAGGTCAGACAACTTTCCAACTCTATGTGACTTTTGCCTGTCCCTCCATCCCTGCTGTGGTGAGCCTCTCATCTGAGCCTCCCCAACAGTTTGTGCAACGACTCCATTTAACGTTGGTCTGCTGACTGTCATGGACATCTGTGAGTTTTCTGTGCCTTCTTGTTTAACAACGATCTCAGCTTGTGGCAAGGGAGTGGTGGTGGCATGTGGTAGAGCTGTCAGCGGGGTCCACTTGGCCTGGGTTCGGGCTCAGGAGTGCCAGCTTCCCCGAGGAGTGGGAGGTCAGTCATGCAAGGGAGCATTGAGCCCAGGCCCCAGGATAACTGAGACTGTTTGGAGGTGGCGCCCCAACCCTTGCTTACGTGGGTGGGTCTCAGAGGGGTGAGGCTGGGCTTGCCTGCTGAGCCCTGCAAATGCAGGTGAGGTGGCTCAAGCGTTTCTACCTGGACTGGCGTGGAGCTCAGGCCTCTGCGTCTCTCTCTTCCTGTGTGTGCAGAGTCAGCTGCGCTGCCCTGGCGGGTCTATGGGTTTGTGAACGTGTGTGTATTCGTGCCATGAGTGTGACACCTGTGGGTGTGTGCTTGTGTGAGCTGTGTCTGTGTACACCCTCACATGTGTCTTTCTCTTTGTGGGGATTTCCTTCAGGCCTGTGATTCTAAAATCAACACAACCAAATCTACACTCATCGCCGGCTTTCCCTGCCCTGCTGTGGAGCACATGAACCCGGGGACGCATTCGGCTTTCCTCTGGAAAGCGAAGGCAGGTCTTTCCTCTTTAAAGGTAAATTCCAGGGGGATGAACACTGTAGAGGAATTGTCCCGGAGATAGCTGGCTGGTGGCCAATTCCTCTTGTAAAAAAGATCCCTGGTGTCTGTGGAGCCAAGATGAAACAATTCTTTGGAATTAACCAAGCTAATTTTGACGAGCAAACATTTTGCTACAATGAAAGTTTTTATTGTAACACATAAAAGTCAAAACAACACCCAGTCCCCTTGGGGGAGACAGGCGGGTGGTAAGAAGAAAAACAGCGCACACACAAGCTCTAACTAATCATTGTGAAATCAAAAGTGCTCCTAGCTGCCAAATTAAATGTGACTAAAAATAACCGTGGATAGGAGCTGCTGAGGGGCAGCCCCCGGAAGCTGTTGATTCTTTGGCTTACTTGAGGAATCACAAACCCTGAGCCCTTCAAGAACAAGCCATTGTGTTCTAGGGAAGGGTAAGGCCCAGACAAAGGGCATTGCCAGCTTCTGGAACATTCCGCAGGCCTGGGCCAAGGCAGGGGTGCCTGGTGGAAGCAAGGAAAGAAGCTGTGAAGCTGCCATTTCTATGGTGCCTGGTGCTCTCTGAAGCCAGCCCCAGCTGTCCCGTAGGTCCACACATGTGGTTCCTACTGGGCTCCTCTCAGGGAATCGCCACCCCCCACCAGCACCCCCCACCCCACCCCTCACTGCTCCCTCCACCTCTCACTCTTGCCTGGACCTCAGCCAAGACCAAGATTCTCGGCTGTCTTTTGTGATGACTGTTTGATGTCTTGGGTTCCCCGAGGTTTACGTGATCACTGTGCTTCTCGGCGTGTCCCGTAACAAACACCCCACGTTTTGATGGAAGAAGCTCCCTTTGGTGGACAAGGATTTGTATTGAGCCCTGGGGTTGTGTGTGTGTCACAATAGGGGATGAACCCAACCTGAGGGAGCTGCCCTTACAGGGTGTGTGGTTAGCACTGAATGTTGTCATGTTAAACCAGAAAGCATTTCCTGCACTGCTGAGGTAGGAGGTGGGACTTGTCTCCAGAGGCAGGGCTCAGACACTGGACCAAATTGAGGACTAGCTAAGAGAGAGATCAGGTGGAAGCAGCTTTCATAAGACATGCCCACCAGTGTGTCATGTCAGTTTACCATTGCCATGGCAACACCCAGGAGTTACCACCCCTTCCCATAGCAATGACCTGATGACTCAGAAATACCCTTTGAAATTTCTGCATTGACCACCCTTTAATCTGCATACAATTAAAAGTAGGTGTATATATATGACTGCAGGACTGCCCTGAGCTGCTACTCTCTGCCTATGCCAGCATAACACTGCTGCTTCAAGAAAGCTGTTTTCTTCTATCCCACCACCCACTTGCCCTTGAATTCTTTCCTGGGTGAAGACAAGAACCCTCATGGGCTAAGCCCCAGTGATGCCCTGCATCAGTCCTACTTGATACTCAGAACTGTGCTGGCCCTAAGACACAGTCTGACCTTCCAGGAGCTCGCACTCAGTTATGAGAAGGGGTACATAGGCACATAAATAACTTTAAAAATCTGCCCATTATAAGAAGTGTGCAAACATATGCCCTGGGAGCCCAGTTCTGTTTGGCACAGTCAGGGCAGACTTCTTAGAAGAAAGGTCACTTGAACTAGCCTTGAAGGATCCAGACAGGAGAGAGTGGAAAATGTGTTCTCCCTGGTGTTTTTCACTGCTTCTTCCCAGGTGAGTGTCCTGGGTCCCCAAAGCTAGCACAAGGCTTTGACGGGCAGGACTCATTTCATCCTACACAGACCCCATCCATTCATCTCTATTTTTTCTCAACTCCGAAACACATTATCTGTCTGACAGGACGTTTTCCAACAGGGATGTTCACTGGGTACTTGGACATAGGGTAATTTAGAGACAGATCTAGGAGAGGAGGAGAAATCAGCTTTTTATCTGATATCCTTACAGCAGGAGCCAGCCCTCTCTGTGTGGTGGTTTGGCACACAGACCTGAGAGTCAGATGGAACGAGGTCTAAATCCCTTTGTCTCTACTAGCTAGGGAGGGGTGGATAAAGTGGGAAAGTTGAGTTGAGGCAGAGCAGGTGAGCCCCAAAACTGGGGCTTAGCCCAGGAGGGTTCTTGGCTTTGCCCAGGAAAGAATTCAAAGGCAAGCTGGGGTGTTAGACAGCATTTTTAAATCCATGTAGCAGTGGACAGCAGCAGCAGAGGTACTGCTTCTTGCAGAGCAGGGCTACCCCATAGGCAGTGTGCCCAGAGTATCCCTGCTCTGCGAGGCTTACCTGCCCTGCATCACAGTGTCCTCTCCAAAACTTAGCTTTTTTTTAAATGTAAAACAGATATCAGAGTGTTGACTTCATAAAGTAGATCCCCTTATTATTATTATTATTATTATTATTATTATTGAGACAGAGTCTCGCTCTGTCACCCAGACTGGAGTGTAGTGGTGCAATTTTGGCTCACTGCAACCTCCACCTCCTGGATTTAAGTGATTCTCCTGCCTCAGCCTCCCAAGTAGCTGAGATTATAGATGCCCACCACCACACCCAGCTAATTTTTGTATTTTTAGTAGAGACAGGTTTCGGTATGTTTTCCAGGCTGGTCTTGAACTCCTGACTTCAGATGATACACCCCTCGTTGGCCTTCCAAAGTGCTGGGATTACAGGTATGAGCCACCACGCTCAGTTCCTTTATTATCCCTTTTATTGGTTAGGACATGCTGACTGCAAGTAACAATACCAAACAGATAATGGCATAACCTGTACATATATATGTGATCTTAGTTGACAAGACAGGTGGTTCCAAGGCTGGTGCAGCAACTCAACAATGTCAGCGAGGGCCCAGGCTCTCTCTATCCTCCTGCTGTGACATCCTCAGCAGGTGTTGCCCCATGGTCACAAGGCAGTCACCCTGGTTCCAGGCATTATATCCTTCCCAAAAGCATCACCAGTAAGAAGGAAGGGGGAGTGGGAGAGAGAGGACCCAGGGTTCTTTTCTCATATGTGTCTTCATTCAGGAGGAAAATCTTTCCTGGAGGTTCCCATTTACTTCCTTCCCATCTTGTTAATTGGAACTGTGTCATTCAGCAACTCACAAGCCCATCACTGGCAAAGAGGAAACGGATTACCATGATGGATTTAGACCCATCACATTTCATCACTTGAGGCTGGGCATGCTGATATCACATTGATACAAAAATCGGAATGAATATTGAGTAGACAACCAGCAGTGTGAGCCACTCCATGGGCCACCCAGGCTGTAGCTGACACTGGGATGGGCACAGCAGGAATGCAGCCGTACTGGATACAAAGCTCCACACTGGGCTGGATCTCAGGGAGAAGAGGAGAAATTATTGCCCACGTCTCATCAGAATCTAGATCACAAGGCATCAAGGGTCATACCTAGATGCTTTTAAGGACTCAGAGGTCTCAGAAACACTACCCTCTCTCCAGCATCAAATGCCCCCAGCCCCACCAAGTACATGTAATACAAGGCTTTGCAGCAAAAAAGCCTGCAGGAGGAGGCTGGACTCCCAGCTCAGCCTCAGACTTGCTGTGTGGTCCTGGGCAGATTACTTGACTTCTTTGGGTGTCAATGCCCTCCTCTGAATGGAACCATACTTGCTCTATGGATGCCATGTGGCTGGTGAAGGCCTTCAGATGCAGAGAATCATCTGGGAAGTTACGATGCAGGTCAGGGTGAAAAGGAAATTTGATTTGTGATGCTATTTGGGAGCAGGGCTCTCAGGCTCCTCAGCAGTCAGCAGCAGGTTGGACCTGGTGTGCTTTTAAGGTATCTTCCAACTTGGATGTGCTGGGATCCTGTGCCTAGTAAAGTAGTGAAGTAGTCACCATTTGGATTCAGACTCATGCTCTGCCACATACAAGCTGTGTGACCTTTGGCCACATTGCTTAACCTCTCTGAGCCTTAGTTTTCTCATCTATAGAAGTAGGGACATCTACAGAAGTAGGGATAATTAAAAGGTTGTAGTGGTTGAAATTATGCATGTGAAGCCCTTAATGGTGCCTGGCACACTGGTAAGTGTGGGGCAAACGTGGGCTATTATTGTTGATAGATTATTTTATATAATTCTCACAGCAACCTCATGGTGTAGTGATTATCATCCCATCTATTGTCCTTATATGTGAGACTGAGCGACAGTGAGGACTTGTCTACAGTTCTTCATCCAGTACAAAGGCAGAATTTGAATCCAGGTCTTCTGACTCCTGACTCTTCTCCTTTCTACTGCACTCCATTCAGTCTGGAGAGAGATAATACAGCAAAGATGGGGTGAACACTCAGATAGGGGGCAGAACACACACACACACACACACACACACACACACACACACACTCTGCCTGTGCTAAGGTCTCAGCGAAACTGTAAGTAATAATAACAGCTAGTCTGCTTTTATGTATATAAAAGGCTCCCAAAAGGAATTGTTCTTATCTCCATTTTATAAATGACAAAATGATATTTAGAGAGGTTCAGAAATATGCCACACAGTTGTGCAGAGCTCGACCTGCCAGGTTCCAGGCCCCAAGTCCTTGACACTGGGCCTGGCTGCGGTAAGTCAAGCTGGTATGGCCTTCCTGGGTCCCCTCTGGCTTCCCAAGCCTCTTTTCCCCACCAGTCACTCCCAGGTCCCTAGGGCACTCAAGCCAGCAGCTCACCCTCTCTGCCCAGGAAGCCTCAGAGCAACCAGCGGCCTTCTCCCTTGGCCTTTCCTGGAAAGGCCCTCTGGGTCCATCCCTGCAGGAGCCTCCTCCCTCCTAGCTTGTGCCACCTCCTGATGCTGACCTGCTTACAAGTCACACTAGCATCATGAATGGTGCGAAGTGTACCATCACCCCTGCCTCTGCTTCTGTCAGAATCCTTGATTGTAAATCAGCAGAATCTTCTGAATATCCTTAACCCAGAGGCTAGATCTAAGGATAAAAATGGCAGGGATCAGCAGGCAGTTGAGGAGGACATCTAGGCTGAAGAGTAGCTGGGGCAGTCCTCAGGTCATGCCTGGAAATAACCTCTTGCACAAGTGGATCCTGCCTAATTTGCTGAGTGCCTTCACCTGCATTCCCCTGCTTGTGCCTCCAGCTCCCCTGTTCAGGAGGCTGGGCAGGTGTTGCATGCCCATCTGCCAGATGCAGAAACCAGGGCTTGCCAGTGCCTAAGATAAGAGGAAGGTTCTTCAGCCCCAGTCCTGAGCACTTTCAGTTCCCCAGGGGCTTTCTCTAGGTAGCATTGGGGCAAGCACTCTGTCCAAAAGCCTTCAGCCCCAAGATGTTGGAGTATCATTTGGAATGTTTGCTCCCTGGTGAGGGGCCTGGACTTGGCTCTTTCTCACACTGGCATAGCCTGTATGCATGAAATATTTGTGGGGAAGAAAGCAGAGTTTACTGGTTGGGGAGCAGCTTCAGGGAGCTGGTGGTTCTCAGAGAGGTTGGCCCAGCCCTCTCATGGCAGCACATCTGGCTGAACTGGCCTGAGCCCAGCATTTTGCAGCAGGTAAAGAAGCAAAGCAAAAGTTCATGTCAGCCAAACACGGTGGCTCATGCCTATAATCCCAACACTTTGGGAGGTCAAGGCAGGTGGATCACTGCAGGTCAGGAGTTTGAGACCAGCCTGGCCAACTGTCTCTGGTGAAACCCCGTCTCTACTAAAAATACAAAAATTAGCAGGGCATGGTGGCATCTACTCAGGAGGCTAAGGCAGGAGAATTGCTTGAACGTGGGAGGTGGAGGTTGCAGTGAGCCAAGATCACACCACTGCACTCCAGCCTGTGCAACAGAGTGAGACTCCATCTCAGAAACAAACAAACAAAACATTCATGTCAGCCAGCAAAACCTGGAGCCATACACCAGCTCTGATTTTCCTTTCTGCCTCTTATCTTAGACCTTGGGTTGTGGATATGGTGCTGCGGAGGCCTAGGGTCCAGGCTTGGTCATTTACCCTTTCTGAGCTCTATCTGTAAAAAGAGGGTGCTCGTGTCCCCAGAGAGCCCTTCTTCACCTCTACAGCCCCTCCTATCCCCTCTGCCCTGCCCTCTAGGTCTCTCCGTCACACACACAGACTCACACGCACAGGTGCATTCACAGAAACATACACAGACAACACATGCAGACACACACAAACATACACACAGGCACATTCACAGACACAAGCAGGGACACACTTATACACATACCCACAGACACACAGACATATGAAGACAACATTTCTTGTGCCACATCTGCTCTCAGTCACAGGCTGGAATTTTGTAGAACTGACCTCAGTGTCCTGGTTCAGTGATCCTCAAACATGACCACTTAGAATCCTCTGGGAGCTTCTGAAAATCCCACATGCTCAGACCACACCCCAGACTCATTGCATCACAGTCTCTACAGGCTGCTTCCAGACACCAACATTTTTTAAAGCCCCTAGGTGACTTCGATGTGCAGCCAAGGTTGAGAACCAGTGACCCCCAATTTATTTCCTCACCCAGGAAGGAGCCCCATAGAGTGAATTACAGAGAGGCACTCCAGTACCAGATACAGAACTCACGTTTCCAGGCCCAGCCAGTCTCCCTTCAGCTTGTCTAATCAACCCTTGACCCTAACTGCCCACAGCAAGGGGCAGAGTTGCATCACCACCACCTCTGCTGCTGCCTTAGGGAGAGACCTGAGCAAGAATCATTTTCTTTCCTCCACGTGTTGGGGTGGGATGTTTCTCAGATTGGGGGAGACCACCTACGTGAGAATTCTTGAGAGTTTACTAAAATGCAGATTCACAGGCCCCAGCACACACCAGCTGAGTTGCAGTCTCTAAAGGCTATCTTGAAGCCTCCTGGTGACACATGTTGGGCTAGTCTGAGAGTCAGAAGACCAGGGCTTGAGTCCTAGCTCTGTCCCTGACTTGCTAGGTCACTGTTGAGGGGTCTGGCCTCTTATCTGTAACCTCTTGAGGAGCCTCCTGGAAAGCAACAAAGTCTGTCTGGAGGAAGACTTCGCAGACACAAAGGCGCTGTATAAGTTGGTTTCTTTATTGTTATTGTTGGTTTTGTGCTTGTCATTTACACTCTGTGGGTCCTGCTATGACCTGATGCCTCAGTGAATGAATGCGAGTAGAGAGCTGGAGGGCTGATAAGCCCTGGAGATGCTGTAAAAATAGCCACATGCTGGTCATGCACAAGATGTGGGGTGAGAGTGGTGTATCTATCAATGTCTTTGTGCCCTACTAAGCAGGGATGATGAGCAAGGCCCTGTAATTATTACAGGGATGTTCTGTTGCTCCAGTGAAGCCTGGACGTGAATTAAGTCTTAGAGAGAGGAACGAGAAAGGTAGAGGAAATGGAACATTTTGGAGCACTGACTACATACTAAGTAATCCATGGGGCACTTTCACGTATCAGTGCATCAAGTTCTCATGCTCAGTTTTACCCCCATGAAATGAGAAAATGGAAATCCCAGAAGAGAAAACAGAAACTCAGACTTACGACCTGTCCCGAGTCACTCAGGCAGCAATGGCAGGGCTGGGGTTAGAACCCAGGAAGGTCTGTCTCCTGACGCCCCGGGTGTTCCCATGTACCACATGGCTCTCCACTGTACGAGAGCTTGCAGGCTTCACGAACAGCCTCTCGCTTAGCCTGCTGGAGGTGTCCAGCCTGAAGCCCGGAGCCCTTGAAGGATCTTTGCCCATGCGATGTTGGGGTATCACCCAGCCAGACCCCTGCACTGTGTTCCCTCAGGTTTCTGGGGAGGATGAGAACATCTGAAGTCAATCGCATTCTAACAACACAGGGTTTCAAAGATAAAGATCAAAGGCAGAGTAGGTCAAAGAAGCCAACATCAGATTCCCCCCCAGATTAAAGCAAAAGGAGCTGCACTCCCTGCAGGCTAAAGTCTCCAGGAGGCCTACATGGAACCCGAAAATCTTCTCCAGCCTGGAATCTCAGCGTCTGTCAGCTAATGCTGTAGTACAGAGGGCGGGTCACAGATGGGCAGAGTCACACAGAGCAGGTCAGGAGGTCCTGAGAGAGAGGGAGAGAGAGAGGGACAGAGATGGAGAGAGACACACAGGGAAAGCAAGACACAGCGAACCAGACATACGTGTTCAGAGCGAGGCAGAGAAGAGAGATGAGAGAGAGAGAGAGAGAGAGGGAGGGAGGGAGGGAGGGGGAGAGAGAGAGAGAGGGAGGGAGGGGGGGAAGAGAGAGAGAGACAGAGAGAGAGGGAGAGGGAGGGAGGGGGGAGAGAGAGAGAGAGAGAGAGATAGAGAGACAGAGAGAGAAGGGGGGGGAGAGAGAGAGAGAGAGCGCAAAACAGAGAGCCACAGATGCAAAGTGAGGTATCGAGGCATAAAAATAGAGTGTCGGAGTGAAGCAGAGGCCGAGCCAGGCTGGGAGAAAGCCTAAGCGCAGCAGGACACGGCTGGCCCCAGAGGTATCAGTGTGCTGTTGTGCAGGCGGAACTTTCCACTGAGGCCGCCCCCCGCCCGTCAGCCCATCCTTGATCTACCGTCCTTTGCCTCCACGTGGAGGCTGGCCTGATGTCTAGATGGAAGGCCAAGGCTCCCGGGCAGAGACTGGCAAACAACCCACCAAACAGGCTGGAGGGGCTCCCTGGGGGTCAGGAGGGCTGCGGAGACCTGGGTCCTCAGGCCCTTTAGAGACTGGAAGCCCCCCAACCCCTCCTCTGCTCATGGCCTGGCCAGGCCTGCAGGGCCCCCATGGTCCCAAGCCCTCCCACTGCGGCCTGTGCCTTCCTTCCTCTCCTCTACCTGTGTGCACCAAACCTGCGAAGCCCAAACCAGCCTTCCCCTCCTCCAAGAAGCCCACCGGGACCGTGGCTCCCAGGGATTTCTCCAGGCTTCTTTTGTCTGCATGGCAGCCTCATGGCTCGGTTATGCAGTGTTTGTGTTCTAAATGCCATGCACAAAAGTTCTCTGTTCCCTCTTTCTAGATGTCAAATTCTCTTCCCTTTCCTCTTCCCTCCCCTCCCCACCCAGGCCTCACGGCATGTGCACTAAAAAGCTTCCATGAGGTTCTGAAATGTGCTATTTTCGTTCAGAGAGTGCTCATTCCTTGACCGCCTTCAGCTGATCCTCATTTTGGAGGGTAGGAAGTGGAGGACAGCATTGTGCCTACCCAACGGGAGAAGGAGGCCCAGGCAGGCAGCTTACGGAGGTAGCAGAGTGGGTCTGAGGCAGGCTCAGCTCTCAGCCTTTTGTCACAGGCTGCCTCCTGCCTCCAGCCTCTCTTCCTAAACCTCACTCAGGACAAGAGCTGAGCACCTGCGTTAGCGGGAGGCGGGGTTATTCCACCTTGCGGGCCTGGCTCAGACCTGAGAGCCTCATCCCCACTGGCCCGAACCTGCTCTCTCACTTCCCTTTCTCAGTGGTCAGCACCTGCTGAGCTCCCCACACCCTTGTTCCCACCCCTGCCAGGCACACCCTCTTCCTTTCCCCAGAGGCCTCCTTCTGGGCTGGTCCTGCCTGGCCAAAGCCAGATGCAGGGCCACTCAAAGTCCAGTGGGGGGAGAAATGTGAACCCACTACCCAGCCAGAAGGAGTGACAGCCAGGCCATCAGGGACTCCCACATTCCCAGCAGTAGTTTCCCCACCAGAATGGAGTGTCTCTAAGGCTGCGGCCATGCCTGCTGGTCTCTGTATCTCCCAAGCCTAGCCTGGGACTTGACACTTAGTGAATGCTTGGACCATTGCTGAGCAGGTGAAGAGGGTCCAGGTGAAAGACTGAAGCCCTGACAGCTTCGAGCTGCACTGCCTTCCTTCCTGCCATCATGATGCCAATGACAAGGTGATGTAAAATAAAATTATCGCTGAGCAAAGCACCAACAGTATCACAGCTGACACCCACAACAACTCTGGTGCCCGAGGCACAGGAGGCTTGGTGACTTTCTCAAGGTCCCCCAAGCTAGTGAGTGGGGAGGGCACGGTTGGACTCTGAGTGTAAGCTCTGGGCACACTGCTGGACCCCAGGAGAGGCGGGTTCTGGCAGCTCCCCTGTGACCTGGGGTGAGTTCCATTTCCCCTCTGAGCTTCAGGCTCCTCGCGTGTGAAATGAGGACTGAACTCCTTGGGTTCTTCATTCCCTTTTCTCGGTTAACATTTCCTAATTTAAAGGAATGAGATCACTTCACCTTCCTTGATTAAGATTCATGCAATAGTTTGAGGCAGGACTCCTGCCTTCAAAGATCTTACAGTATAGTAGGAGTGAGACATAGTCTATTTAATATTCAGACAATGGGGCTGCGGAAGCCTTGGGGACGGGAGCTGGAGGCCTTCCTGGAGGAGGACAGGGGATGGCGTGGGCCTGCACGGAGGAAGCATTTTCCCTGTGGATTAGTCAGGAGGGGAGGGGGGATGTGAATGGGAGTGTAGTTGAGATGAAGAGTACAGGAGGAGGACACCGGCCAGCTGGAATGGAGAAAGCCATGACTTTCTAGCAATTTCCTTTTCCAAGCCCCTCTTGCAAGTGAGCATCTTTAATTTATTAAGGGACTGATTTTAAATCATCCTCCCTCTCTCCCTGCCCACCCTCCATCCTCCACTGCCTATATTTCCCCTGACCATAAATTTCTTTTTAATGACAGTTTAGAAAATGAACAAATCTTTAGTGACACTTTTATCACCCCCAGAATACTTTTAATAAGAGGTTTTGGTAGATTGCATTCCGGGAGTGGGGAGAGGGGGAAGGCAAGATGGTAGCTTCACCAACCTGCGTGCACAAAGCTGTTCTCCCTGGTCCCAGCCCTGCAGCCCCCAAACCAACCCTCTCCACTCCACCCCTACCTGGAGGCAGGGGGTATCCCCTGACCTAGGACCCCAAATCCCTGGGTTCTAGCCCCCATGCTGACAATCCACTCATCTCTTAGCCTTGGGCACATCCCTTTCCTCCTCCTCTCCCTCCCTCTCTCATCTGTAAAATCTTGCCTCTGTGCAAGAGATAATTAGTGCAAACCTATTAATAATGGTTAAAAGTAATTAGCTGCCGACACTTGGTGCCACACCTAGTTACTCAGACTGGCAAATCAGGCCCCAGAATATTTCTCAAACTAAAAACAGGGCCAGCTCAACTGGATTTGAAAGCATGGCTCTAACCACTCCATTGGTCACCGGGAAGTGTGTGTTGCAGGCCTCTTTTTGTGCTCACCCTATGTTAGATGTGAATGTACTGGAAAATCCATGGAGTACCTACAATGTGGTGTCTCCTTCAAGAGTTTTCAACTGAGCTGGGCAAGCAAGAAAAGCTGCCCAGAATAAGGTTGTGTCGGAAAGACAGCCTGACAGGGCCAGGAACAGGGTGGGGCAGCAGAGGGGTCGCCCATGATGGATCCCTAGAAAGGGGAGATTTATGACATGGGGTTGGCTGGGAAGGGGAGGATCTAGAGGGAGCTGTCACAGTTCAGGAGTAACAAAAATGCTGAACAGGAACCATGAGCAAGGCCTGGGAAAGAGAGCCATTTAAGGAAAATCAACAGGATTTGGGGGCTGGCTGGATATGGGGCATGTGAGCATTGAGGTTTGGAATAATGGCAAGGGGAGGTACCACAAAGAAAGGCAACCCGGGAAGATGGCAGTCCATCATTGAGTGACCTGTAAAATGATTCTGTCCATTTTAATATACACAGGAAAAAAATTTGTTTTCTTTAAGAAGCACACTGTTGAGGGCAATTTGAATTACAATTAGTCTGGGAAAGGTTACTCTAGCCTATAATCACAGTGTTTTGGGAGGTTGAGGTAGGAAAGGGTCCTTGAGCATAGGAATTCGAGATTAGCCTGGGCAACATATTAGATGTGTATTAGAGACCCTGTCTATATACAAGCATATATATATATATATATATGCTTAAAAGACAAAGAGGGGTTAAAAGTTAAGTGAGTAAAAAAGTAATTTGGGTGATTTGGGTGCTTAAGGATCTTGACATTTACTGAGCACCTACTATGTGCCGATCACTGTGCTTTGCACTTTTAGGAGCTGGTGCATTGAAAGAGTTTATTGCTGTGTACAGCTTTCTACATGAGAGCTATCCTGCTTCTTATCTTTATTATTGAGCAGAAATCATTATGGCCATGGATGGGAAATGAACATTTAGGGCATAGAAAATAACAGTAGTAGCTAATAGCTCTTGAGTAGTTACTAAGTGCTAGACAGTGCTCTAAGTGTTTTGCATGTGTTAATTTGTTTAATCTCACAAAAATCCTAGAAGGTAGGTGATATTATTATCAACCTCATTTTATAAATGAGAGGTTGAGTGCCTCTCCCAAGGCCACACAGTAACTGCCAAGTCAGGGTTTGAACCTGGTAGCCTGACTCCAGTGCTCACTAATTCAACTACACTCCAGACTGCAGCATCTTATCTGTTTCTAACCCTGAAGAGGAGTCAGTAGCAGTGGGGGTGACTTTAGAGAAGGCTCCAAAGGGTTGCCTGAGAGCAGACTGGCTCTGAGGACAGGGAAGTCTTGAGGGGAACAGATGTGAAGCCTGAGTTATCAGTTTCTCACCATGCAAAGATGCAGGAGAAAAACCTGGGGGGCTTTAATTGCCTTTCTCAAAGGGCTGCAGACAGGTGCCTGAGGGTATGCCTGGCTCATAAGGTGTTCCTGGCCTGGAAGCAGAGCTGGCACCAGGAAACAGAAGTCTGGAGAGGGAAGATTAAATTCCATTTAACCTCGAATCGGAGACAGATACACTGAAAGAGAGGTGGCTCTTGTTCCGATTTTTTCTTTACATTTGCTCTAAGTGTATTTGAAAAGGCCTGAACACAGGAGAGAGGATGACACAGGAGTGAGAAGCTGTAGCTTTGCCACCCAGTGTCTGTAGGGTGCTGGGCACACCACTGGCCTTGCTGGACCCCGGTCTCCTGGCCTGCAAAATGCAGCAAAGCATCTTTATCTCAGAAAGCGGGGAGCTTGCAACGTGTTTAGCTCCTGGCCCAGATTTGGCCTTCCGTATTCTGTAATTGGTAGCTATTATTATTATTATGGCTGTAACTATAGATCATTAATTTACAGTTTAAAAATGCTTCACCTATTTCACTTTGCACTATTATTTTACAGAAGAATTAAATTTTTATGGGAAATTCTCCTAATTGACTGGATTCAATGTCATCCTGCTTCTTGCAGCACGGATAGGCATTACCAGGCATGACTTCTCTCTGCCGGTGCCCACCGGGCCCCTCTTCTTCATCTCCTACCATCTATGGAGGGTCAATTCCGAGCCAGCACCATCCTGGGTGCTTTGCAGACATTCTCTTCAATTCTGAAGACAGCTCTGCGGACAGGACTTTTTCCCTACCTTGTAGATAAGGCAGTGGAGCCTCTGACAGTTTGGATGGCTTGCCTGAGGTCACATAATTAGGAAACACTGAGCTGGAATTCAGGACCAAGTATGTCTGTCACTAAAGCCCAGGCCTCCCAGATGGCAGATCCAGGGCTTAGGGGATTCTCTGGAATGGCGCTGACCTTGCACAATGGAGACAGTGACCCGCTAACGGTCCTCTCGAGGACAATATAAGCTCTCCAGAGATGGTTCCCTTTGGGCTGAGCAGCTCCAAGAAACCCCAAAGAAGCATCAACCAGGGGGATGCCACCTCTACTCACCAAGTGTCCCCCAAATGGTAAGGGGAGCCAGTTCCTCCTCTGGAATCCCCATGTCCTTGTCTCCCTGGCTCCCATCCTAGGCTCAGTTGCCCATGTTCAAAGGACCAGATGTGATGCAGGGAACGGAGCCATAATAATCCCTTATACTTGCCTGGCCCTTGTAATTTGCAAGCAGCCATTTCACATACCCCATGGCCTCTGAGCTAACAGGGAGGCAGAGACCCTGTGAATAAGAACACGGGTCCTTGGGGCACACTAACTCAGGTTCACGTCTCTCTTCCACGCCTTCCTTGCTGTGGAGCCACGGGCGAATCACTTCACCTTCCTAAGCCTTACTCTCCTTACCTGAGGAATGGGGAAAATACCTGCTACATAGAATCTTTATGAGGGTCCATTGAGGCTATGCATCTATACATATGCATTATGTTTATTTACATAAAATCTCTCTATTTACATGTCTCTTAATAGCCCACAAATAAATAATAAATACTGATACATAGTAATGCTTTAACACATTCATGTTAATTAAGCATAGCCACACTCAACGGAGGATGATAAGAACTATTGTTTAAGCCAAGACCTTATATTTTGTTTTATTTTCCACATTGATCATCAAGTCACCTACCAGACTGTAAGGCCTGTGAGGCCAGGGCCATGTCTGTCTGCTCCGGACTCCCCTGAAAGCACTGCTAATCCTTGTGTGAATTAGCTACCTGGTTTAATGCTCACAACAGCCCTTTGAAGTAACAGATATTATCATCTTCATTTTACAGACGAAGAAATGAAGATTCAGAGAGATAAACAGGGTCGCAAAGCTAGAAATGGTGGGATTAAAGGTCAGATTCAGGTTCCTGACTCATGAATCTGTGCCATGAGTCACATCATCCTGCCAGGGAGTGATCTTTCTCTTGACAGATAGAAGACTAGAACCCCACTTCCCAGGGCTTCATGCCCTGAGTGTCCCCCACCCCATGAGAGAATGTGGGTGGAGTGGCCCCAAGGCCCAGCCGCTCAGCTTTCGGGGGAGCACCAGTTGGTCAGTTGCCTGAGAGGTCCTGCAAAAAAGGCTTGTGGATGAGGAAAATGACAGTGCCCATCACATCCATGTCTCCACGTGGCAAGACTTAAAGCAGTCTGGGGACACCACACACTTCTGTTTCCCCAGGAAGCCCTTCCTCGTGGAGCTATTTCCTCCATAGAAGGGAGCCCTGCCATGCCGGGGGTGCTCATCTTTTCAGCAGGGAGGGCAGTGGGCTGCCGTGAACTAGGGGAGCCACAGGAGCTGTGGCCCTGGTCTAGGCCCGCCAGCCTCACTCTACCTGGAGTCTGGAGGGAAGCTGCCCTTGGGCACCCATCAGGTCTCGTGTTAACTAACAAGTACCTGTTACTTTGCTGGCCTCAGGGAGCTGGAATCACTTGTTGAAGACCATTTGCCCCATGAGAAAAGAAGGAGAAATTGAAATTCAGACCTATCTGACTCCAAGTCTAGTGTTCTGGGGCCTTCCCTAGCCTCAATCTGTGTATTCATGATTAAGTGCAACCCAAGAGGGCTCTACTGCCCAGGGACATCCCCATGAAGCTACTGCCCCCTCGCTCAGAAGGAGGGTGCTGAGGGCCTCAGGAGAGGAGAGGGTGTCACTCAGGGGGAAGAAGAGGCAGAAGGAGGCTGAGTGCTGTGAATGTCAAGCTCTCCTTCCCAGCACCTCAGTCTGGCCAAGCATGTTTTTCTGGCTTCTGGTAGTGCTGGGGGCGTGGAGGCTGAGAGGTTGTGTGTGTGTGCGTGTGTGCGTGTGTGCGTGTGTGATAGCACACTAGATTGGGAGCCTAGGAACATGGCTGCATTCCCAGGCTCTGGTGCAAAGAAGGCAGGGGACTTGGAGAGTCACACTTCCTCGTCGCACTCTGTTGCATCAGGAAGGCTAGCTAGGTGCTCTCTGAGGTCCTGCCAGCAGCCCCACCATCATCCTGAATTTCTAACCTGAACAAAGACACAGATGCTGAAGCCTGACTGCCTGGGTCCAATCTCAGCTCTGCTACTGAGCAACTGTATGATTACAGGCAAGTGAATTAACCTCTCTAGGCCCTCAGCCTCTGCTACAAAACAGGGATAATGACAGTCTCTGCTCTCATGGAGTTGCTGTGAGGATTCAATGAGCAAATGCATGTAAATCAGTAAATGCTCAGCAAATAGTCACTACTATTATCATTACTATCCAGAGCCTTTATCCACAATCCTGAGATCCCAAACACTCTGAACACAGAGAGCTTTTTGAAAATTCATTTGGCAACTATTTTAAGTCTTTATTTATCCCATGGACTGTGAATATTCATTAGTTTCCCTGCAGAAGTGTTAGTGAGTTTGATTACAGGGCACTGTCCCAGATCATGCTGGGGTGACAAAATTGTGGCATATCCACCATATTTCATTTCTGAAATCCAAAAAGTATTCTAAATCCTGAAACACTTCTGGTCTCAAGGAATTTCAATAAGTTATTATTGTCCTAAGCTCTCTCTTTCAGTTCTTCCAATAATCCTGAAAAGTAAATGCCCTTTATTCCCATTGTATAGATAGAGGCACTTAGGCTTGGAGGAGTTAAAGAACATGTCCCGGATGCCATGGCAGGTACACAGCACGGCCCAGACTCAAGCCCTGACCTCTGACTGCAGACCTGACAGTGGCCTCCTCTGCAGGCCTCCTAGGTGGTCAGATCTCCAAGGCTCCCGAGAGCCTGTGTCTGGTTCAGTGTTGCCCCTCAGAGACCTGAACACACCCCCCTTGCCCAGTGAAGGTCCACTGAATGAACGACGGCAGCCATGAGCAAAAGACATGGAATCCTCTTGGACGGGCAAGCAGCTCCGCAAGGAGACTTGGAGAAAAAACGGTGAACTCGATGAGAACTGTCCCCCTAGGAGCCTCCCAAGGTGCCCTGCCATCTGCACCCAAGATGGAGTCAAGCTGAGTTGGGCCCGTTTCTGACTCTGTCCAAGCCCACTTACAAGCGGACCCTAAGCCAGTCCCTGACCTGCTTGAGCCTGAGTTTCATCATCCCTGTGAATGAGGGTAATAACAATTCTGCCTCATATAGCCACTGTACTTGGCAGGGTCTTGGGGGCAAATTTGGTGAGGGGACCCAGGGCCTGTAGCACTCAAGGACAGCTGGAGCTGAACTAACCAACTTCTTTTTCCCAGGGACTTCCTGCCACCTTCTCCCGAGCGTGGGAAAATGGGCTCCTCCAGTCACCCATGAGGAATTCCCCAGTGCCCAGAACAGGATCTTGCAAGCTACTGCTGAGCCTCCTCTCTGCAAAGCCTTGGAGTCATAGCTTCCTCCTAGGCTCCAAGGAGAGTGAGACTAGAGAGACCATGGTCACAGCACTCGTGCCCCTTGTCCACCCAGCTCACTGCAGCCCACAGCTGCCTTCCTTCTGCTATACACATCCAGCAGGTGCTCCCTTCTGCAGAGTGAAGAGCCCCATATTCCCTGGGGACACAGAAAATGTGTGCTGGCCCCAATCTGCTTTAGGTCTTGCCTTCTGGGGACATGGTCTCAGTGGGCACAAAGTAATTTTGGACAGGTTTCCAGTTTAATCTGTGGTCGGTTAAGCCTGCAATTCCTGCTTCAAACAACTCCCTAAACCTGTTTTTCCTACATGTTGGGGTCCCCCAGTGGCCGTCCCCACTTGCCCACATGCCAGAACCTGGCTCCTCCTGACCAGGCTTACCCAGCATTCGCTGCAAGACCCTGCCTGCCTCCCCTCCCAATTCCACTGTTGAAATAAAACATCCATCATGTTTCATTTGCCTAATAAGCCTCAGTCTCCATTCTGCTGGGTGATTAACCAGTCAGAATACCATGAGATCCCATCCGGCGCTTGGCAGTCGCCACGGGAGGGGCAACCTTCCTCCTTTTGCTACCACCACCCTTCCCCCCATCTTTCTTTTCAAATGACTGTGTGATTCCATTAAGTTCCCTGCGCAATAGCAATCATTCTGGAAAAATTGATTGTGACTCTCTTAATGACTGCTTGGTTGGATGTTAATGTAACGGGGGACAATTTACACTGTCCTGCTTGCTGCAGCCAGAGCTGAAACGGATTCCAGGCCAGTGCAGGTGGGGCATGGATGCAGGGAGGGTGGGGCATAAATGCAAGGAGGGCAGGGAATAAATGCAAGGAGGGTGGAGCATGGACCTAAGGTTAATTGGCAGAATTTTATTAACAAGGTAATGTCTGTGTTTCTTAGAAAGGATTTCTCCACCTGTCAGGGGTGTCTGGGAGGAACATGGTTATTCCCCACCTTGCTTTGGGGGCCCTACCCCTGGGTGGCAGGGCTGGGGTCTTGCTTCCTGCCCTGGCTGTGTGCCCTAGGACGTATTGCCAGAAGGACATATTAGGATAGAGCAGGAGATACAGTCAGAGGTCAAGAGCTGACCCTGCTCTGCTGTATCTGTGTGACCTTGGGCCAGACACCCACCCTCTTGGCAACTTCCCACCGAAAATTAGTACAAGCCTGTGCCCTGCCTCCCCAAGGCACTATGAGGCCAGAGGCAGACATTTCCTATCCAAGTACCCATCCCCTCTGCTCCTTCTTTGCTAGCAGAACCCAGGCTGGGGTGTCAGGTCCTGCAGGACAGTGCACGGCCCCTCTCCAGCCTAGAGAGTAAAAGGTGCTCAGTGCAAGCTGGCCAGTGGTGGGTCAGGAGAGGCCATATGATGCCATTGTGGCCAGAAGGCAGAGAGCCTACTGGGGCTTCTGGAAAATTCCTCTTGCTCCTAAAAAGTTACACCAAGAAGGGACATCTTGCTTCCTACTTCTGGACACTGCTATGTGAGAGTGTGATGCTGGGAGCTGCAGCAGCATCTCACAAGCTTCTCACAAGCATGAAGGGATGTACCTGAAGACCAATGCCAACCTACAGGGGATGGCAGGGAGAAAGAACCGAGAGTGACTGGGTCCTCGATGGCATTGTGGAGATGCTGAATTAATCATAGCTGGAGCTGCTCACCTCATCCCCAACCTCTTCTGGAGGCGGATAATACATTTGCATTACTGTTCAGCCAATCTGAGTCAGGTTTTCTGTTATATGCGGCCAACAGTATCTCTGTAGAACCTGTGCAGGTAGGAGTCTTCTTTAAATGGTAAAGTTCTGAGCAAATGTAAGTGCTGGTGTTATTCTTTTAAGGACCCTAATTAGAACCTAAATTGTGTCAACTATGAGGGTCAGGATGTGGCAATGATGAGCAGGCGAAGCAGACATGAAATACATGTGCAGGGCGGGCAGAAGTGCCTCCTGGGAGATCCTTACGCTAGGGTCCTCACCCAGTAAATGCCCAAGTCTTAGCTTTTGGGAGGAAATGGGCATTCCTAATGTTCTAGAACCTGTCACTTGGTTTCTCTCTTAGCCCAGTTCCCAGGGACTCATGGCTGACCCCGTTGGGGTGAATGGCAAGGCCCACCATAAGTCAATCCAGATCAACCCTGGTGCCTAGCGGTTCTGCTTCAGAGCTCGCTGGAAGTGCAGCCCTCATTTCCCTCCACACGAATAGCCCAACAGAGCTGCTCCAGGGCCCAGGGCCAGGACAGGGAGAAAGAAGAGTCCTTACCAAAACCTGGACCAGGGGGTTTGCTGTGGGTCCCAACAGGGCTTGTTCATGAGCACCTGTGAGATTCCTTCTGGAAATGCTCAGAAACACTTGGGGACCTCTTTGAGGGCTGGGGTCGTGCCTTAGCGGGTGGGAGTGAGAATGGTGAGTTGTGCTGATGCTGTGTTATCATTCATGGGACCAGAGGAGGTGGGCCTAGAGGCTGGCCCAGAAGGGAGCTTGCACCCTCTCAGGCCCCAGCTCCTTTCTCCTAGCCTTGGTGGTCTCTGAGTACAATGGCTATAGGGGGAGACAGGGCAGTTCTGAAGCCCAGGGAGAGACCTGACCACTCAGGAGCTTTCAATTGGAGTGATTTTTACGGCAGGGATTAGAAACTGTTGTAATATTTTTTTTTCTAATTGCAAATCAATAGAACCAATTTGTACACTGGTTGGGTTTGTTTTGTTGTGAGGTGATGGGGGTCCCAAATGACTCACTGTGTGAAGGAAAATTTAGGTGAGGTGAAATCAAACATACTTCAAACCATCACCCATGGATGGCCGGAGGAGCAGGGACCGGGCACAGAGGGGCAACTGGTTGCTCTCCTTTTCTACACCCCCGAGCTCACCCGAGCACTACTGGGTGTGTAGGGGGAAAAAAAACCCAAAACATAAAATAGCAGGTGGGAAGGGCTGGCTGCCAAGCTGCCCCCTCCAGTCCAGAGGGTTGTCTCCTGACCCAGAGTAGAAACAGCCTTTTTCTCCAGATTTCTCTCTGCAGCAGTAAAGTAGTCTGGGAATTCATTCTCCTAGGTAATATGTCTCAAATGTTTCTTGGGCATTTACTACGTGCCAGGCTCCAGATAGTGACTGGGGTTTCAATGGTGAACAAGAGAGCTGTGGCCTCTGCCCTCATGGAGACACTGGCGTTAAATGACTGAGTCAGGCAGGATGCAGCTACCAAGAACTGAATCCACTTTGGTTATTTATGCAGAAAGGGGTTCATCATAGAGTATTCAATGGCCTTCAGAATCCCAGGGAAGTCTGGAGAAAAGAGCATTAGGCTGAGCGTCTGGGAGTGACTCTTAACAGCCAAGCCACTGAGAATGTTCCTGTCTTAGTCTGTTTTTGTTTGTTTGTTTGTTTGTTTTTGAGACAGTCTTACTCTGTCGCCCAGGCTGAAGTGCAGAGGCACGATCTTGGCTCACTGCAACCTCCACCTCCTGGGTTCAAGTGATTCTCCTGCCTCAGCCTCCTGAGTAGCTGGGATTACAGGCACCTGCCAGCATGCCCAGCTAATTTTTGTACTTTTAGCAGAGACATGGTTTGGCTATCTTGGCCAGGCTGGTCTCGAGCTCCCAACCTCAAGTGATCTGCCTGCCTCGGCCTCCCAAAGTGTCTTAGTTTGTTTTGTGCTGCTATTACAGAATACTTGAGATTGTGTGATTTATAAAGAACAGAAATTTGTTTCTTACAGTTCTGGAGGCTGGGAGGTCCAAGGTCGAGTGGCCTGCATTTGGCAGGGGCCTTCTTGCATTGTCCTATTCCAGAAGGCAGAAGGGCAAGAGAGCACGAGAGGGAGCAATAAGGAGCCCAATTTGCTTTTATAACAAGACCATTCTGGTGATGACTAGCTCACTCGCACCATAACAACATCAATCCACTCATATGAAAGTTGCATTCAGACCTAATTGCCTCTTTTTAGGCCCCAATGCTGTTACTTCCACAGCTGCATGTTCTAGAATCTTATTCCTCTGCATCAAGGTGGAAGCTTCATGCTGCCTCTCTTCCCTCTTGGCTCAGTTCTGAATTTCAGTTTCATGTGAGTCCATCCATTAGCAGAACCCAAATCAATGTGGAACCCTAGCTGCAAGGGAGTCAGTGTGCACAAGTTGTAGCTCTCCAGGAAGAGCCACTCAGAGGAAGAGGTGGGAATACGTCGTGGGTGAGCAAATTGACACTTTCCCACACAACAATTGATTATTTAATTCAATTGAATGCCCTTGTGATGGTGCCTCCCAGAGAAATTGATAAAAGGAATTGTCAAAAGGAACTTTACTAAACCCTTGCAAGAACCAAGAGGGAACTGAGACTAAAAGTGGATGGCGGGGCCACCCCGTGTGGACCCTCTAAAAACAACAGCCTTAGGCCCAAAGGCATGACCACCATGTCTGCTGAAATTTGGCTCTGCTCCCTCTGCTTCCCAGTCCTGAGGCCCATATCCCTGTGCTCCTGATGCATCTGTGTGACATCTCGATGGTCTCAGTCTCTCCTGACACCACAAGCCCCTATCTCCTGTTCAAATGATGTCCTGGGGCCTGCCCTTTGCCCTGAGCTCCCTGGATAGGCAGTGGTCTGGGCACAGTGAATGACCCACACTGTCCATCCAGACCACCAGCCCTGCCTGCTCCACACTGACCCTTTCTGTGTGAATTCACCTCTCATCATCAGAGGAGTGACCTGACCCATTGTAGAGGACATATTATCCTCATACCTTATCCCAGTGGTTCTTGAAGTTTGATCCATGGGCCAACCAACATTAGATTTTTAATTGATAAAAATTAAGTTTCCCAGGCCCTCCCTCAGACACACTGAATTGGGATCTCCAGGGGCAGGAAGCAGGGAATATGCATTTCTGCAGACTCCCCAGGTGGCTATGATGTACCTACCACCAAGGGCCACTTCTCTGAGTGCACAGGTTAGAGGGAGGCAGTGTGGGACATGGGAGGCAGTGGGACTTTGCATCATAGCCCAGGTTTACCTCTTATTCTTGTTTAACCGTCTGATTCTAGTTGTCCTGCTCTGAAGCTCAGTTTCCTGACTTGAAAAATGGGAGTAAAAATGCCTTCTGCTTCACTGTTTGCTGTGGCTGTGAAGTGATTATGCGAAGTCTTTGGTCAATAGGAAGGTGCTGTTTAAATACCCAGATAGCTGTTATGAGCCTCAGTGAGCGTGACATGTAGGAGGCAGAGTTACACAATCCCAAGTAATTTTTTTTAAATGTATTTTTTACTTAAATTTCTCAAAGGATGTTAAAAGGGATTCAAATACACAGTCCACAACTACATGTATTAACCCCCTTCCCTCAAATCCCCTAAACCTCCCTCTTCCCCCAGGCCAGGGGGCCTTCTTTCCTCCTCTTCCTCTTCCCTCTCTCTCAGCCTTATATTATGTATAGAGTTAGTTCTCTCCCTCCCCCAACAATGCCAGGAGGGGGAAAAAGGGGGTAACTGAATGAGGAAATTTTCCCTGGGGGATTGGCTGGGGCTGAGGGAGGTTGGTGAGCATGACCACCTTCATATATTTTTGGTCTGTTGAATTAATTTGTATGAACATGGCAATACCAGCAGAAGTAATCATTTTCAGTGTTTATATGTGATCAGTGTTGAGGGTGGGAAGTATCCATTCTCTTGTGGGAAAACGATAGCCATCCTTCCTCTCTTTCTCCCTCCCTTCTTCCCTCACTCCCTTCTTGCCTTCCTCCTTTCCTCTTCCTCCCTCCCCCTGTCTCTTTCCTCCCTCCCTTCCTTCTTTCCTCTCTCTCTTGCTCTCTTCCTATCTGTCTGTCTCCCTTTCTTCTGTTTGAAAAACTGGGTTATTCTTTTTTTTTCTTTCTTGAGACAGGGTCTCACTCTGTCACCCAGGCTGGAGGGCAGTGGTGTGATCTCGGTTCACTGCAACCTCTGCCTCCTGGGCTCAAGCCATCCTCCCACCTCAGCCTCCTGAATAGCTTGGACTACAGACACCTGCTGTGACGCCTGGCTAATTTTTTGTGTTTTTTGTAGAGACAGGGTTTTGCTATGTTGCCCAGGCTGGTCCCAAACTCCTGACCTCAAACGATCAGCCCACCTCAGCCTCCCAAAGTGCTGGGATTTCAGGTGTGAGCCACTGTGCCTGGCCAAAAAACTGGGTTATTCTTTTATCCAACAATCATTTATTTAATATTTAACTAGTTTTCTTTCTGATTTCAAAAGTAAATCAATGCTTGTGTGGCAATGTTCAGATAGGGCAAATGAGCACATGGTCCAGAAGCCAGAGTCCTTCTGAGTGTCAGCTGTTCTGCCCATCAAGTGGGGGAGACTCACACCCAGGAAGGGCTGAGACTGTGAGGCTCCCGTTGTCTTGCCTGGGCCTGGGCGACTGGCACCCTGAGCACTTCTCATGCTACTAAAAGAGTGGGAGCCCCTGGAGAGGGAGGCCAGAGCCAGTGCTGGCTGGGATGTGTTATGGGCATGTTTGCACCTGTGAAAATGTGTCTGGAGATGCTAGGGTGCAAGCCCTTGCCTTGGCCTTGTGGTGATATGTCCTCTGTTCCCAGCCTTTGATCTGCAGCATTGCCCCCACCCCCTAGCCTGGCTCTTCTTGCTTCTTCTCTCTTCCCAGTAACAGGTGGCTCAGAGCACCCAGATGGAGCCCCACTGAGGCCTGCTGTCTCAGGGCAGGCAGAGCTGAACAGGCATCAGGGCTCTCAGCAGGAGGGAGAGGGGAGGATGGAAGGGGAGGGGAAATGAGAGGTGGAAACTGATTCTGGGAGGCCTGGCTGGGGCTGGGGCTGGGGCAAAATACTTCAGGCTGGAAGGGATCCTCCAAGCCACCTGAACACCATGAACAGTGAGGCTTGAAGAACTCAAACTAGTTCCACCTCCTACAGGTGTCCCTGTCCTGCATAGGATTTATTTATTCGTTCAATCAATCATTTGTATTCAATACATTTTTATTGATCCCCTTCCATTTAACTAGCACTGTTCTAGGTACTGGGACACAGTAGTGGATGGAAGAAAGAAAATCCCTGTCCATGTGGAGTTCCATTCTAGTGCAGGAGACAGATCATAGGTAAGAGAAAGTAGAATGGATTATATGCTACGGTGGATGAGTGCTATGGAGAGAATAAAGCAGATAAAAGAAATATGAGTGTCCAGGGTTGACATTTTCAAAAGAGTTGCCAGGGCAGGTGAAATGAGGATGGATGGATGCATCACCTAAAATTCACATGTTGAAAACCTAACCCCCAGCGTGATCATATCTGGAGGTGGGAACTTTGGGACGCAGGTAATCAGATTTAGATGAGGCCATGTGTGTGCCCCCACCCCCAACCATGATGGGATTAGTGTCCCTGTAAGGAGACGATGAGACACCAGAGCTCTCTCTCTCTTCACCATGTGAGGACACAGTAAGAAGGTGGCCATCTGCAAGCCAGGTGCCTTGACCTTGGCCTTCTCAGCTTCTAGAACTGGGGAAAAGACATGTCTGTGGTTTAAGCCACCCAGTCTGTGGTGTGTCATTACAGCAGCCTCAGCTAAGACAGAGCCTCTTTGAAATGATGACTTTGAGGAGAGACCTGGAGAAAGTGAAGAGGGGAGCATGTGAACATGTGGAGGAAGAACATTCTAGACAAAGGGGCAAAGACCAAGGCCCTGAGGTGGGTAGGTGTGTGGCGTGTTGGAGGAGTGAGGGGCAGTGTGGCCGGGTCGGAGTGAGGGAGGTGGAAGCCATAGGAGGTGGGGTGAGCAGCAATAGGCCTGGTCAGGCAGAGCCTCATCAGTTGTACACAGTGGAGATTTGGGCTTTACCGCTGAGAAAATGGCAACTATTCTCAGAGTTGCAGAGATGTAGCACAATCACACTGAAGCTTTAGCAGAATCTGGTAGCCACTGGGTGGAGCCTAGGCTGTAGGGTCAAGTATAGAATGGGGAGGCGAGGTGGGAGACTGCTGGGAGCATGTAGGTGAGAGGTGCTGGTGGCTGGTGCCAGGCTAGGAGTAGTGGGAGGTGGTCAGATTCTGGATCTGGATGGAAAGTGGATCTGGCTGTGTTTGCCAGCAGACGGGCCGAGGGTTCTCAGGCAGTGATGCTGCCCATGGCCAGGTGGCCTGCAGGCCTGTGGTTCCAGTGGTCAGTCCACTCAGGAGCCCCCGACTGCCTAGGGAGAGAGCTGGCAGGAGCTGGCAAGTGTGAGACCCAGGCTGTCAGAGCTGGACTCACTCCTGGCCTTGCTGTGTGAGCTGGTGAGGCAGCCCCGTGGAAAGGTGGCTGAAGTTTGGGGAGCACACAGTGGGGGTGGGGATTGGCAGGAAGTCAGGGATGATGAGAACAGAGTCCAGAGTTGGACCTGCCTCAGCAGGGCCCCTTCCCCCGTGGGCTGGTGGGACTGAGACACGCTCCCCTGGCCCTGGCCTGCCTATGAGTGCTGTGCTGAGTAGGGCTGGCAAAACACAGGGGCTGTGTGGGCTGTGTTTCTAAACTGTACCTCCTGCCTCTCACTCTCAAAGCCCCCTCTCCCCGGGCTGGTCTGCACTGAGGAGAGCCCATCACGGGGCCCAGGGGAGCCACTGCAAGAGGCTTGGGAAGCAACTTTTCTGGGGCCCTTGCTTTAGAGCAGCGGTCAGCAAACAGATACAATGTTCCCATTCCATGGAGGCATTAGGTGATGTCTGGAGACATTTTTGTGTGTCTCAATTGGGGCAGTGCTACTGACAGCTAGTAGAGGCCAGGGGTGCTGCTAAACCTGCATTACACAGAGCAGCTCCCAAACCAGGAATCACCTGAATAATCCGTCCCAACACGTCGGCAGTGCCAAGACTGAGAAAACCTGGTTTAGAGACACCTTAATTCACCAACCTTCCCAAGTGTGGCAGACTGCAAAAAAAGGGGCACAAATTCCCCCCGACCCCAGTATGTACACCCTTTACCCCAGTAAGAGGTGAAGTGGATTTCTCTGCCTCTTGGGACTTGCACTGACCAATTGAATGCGGAGGAAGTGATGTCATGGAGCTTCTGAGCCCAGGCCTCAAGAGGTCCTGCAGCTTCCACTGTTGTTCCCTTGGAACCCCTGGCAGCAATGAGGAACAGTCATGGGCGAGCTGCCAGATGAGTGCAGCTGCATGAGTGACTCCAGACAAGACCAGCAGAAGACCCGCCCAGAAGAGCCCAGCCCAAACTGCTGACCCACAGAAGAACGAGGAAATAGAATGGTGGTTGTTTGAAGCTACTAAATGTTGGAGCTGTTTGTTTTGCACTGACTACACTGAGAGCAGGTGCATTTTAAAGGAGATGTCTGAGGACCTGTGGAGGCTGAAGTGACTCTATCTTGGATGCGAATGTGTCACGCTGACTTCTGAGTAACCCCAGCTCAGGAAAGCCTCTAAGATCTCTAAACTTACATGGACTTGCTGTAAATCCTGCCCTTAGATCAAAACAACCTTCATGTTACCATAAACACATGCGTACTATAAATCCTGCCCTTAGGCAAATTCCCTATGGTATATGAGCCCTGGGTCTGCGGCTAGCAGTGTGGGTGTCCACCATTGCGCCTTGCAGCCGCCCAAGACATAGGTTGTTCGTGAGTCCCTATTAAATGTTTCTTTCTGAGAACCTGGGTTTCTTGGCCTCTTTCTTTGGCCTCTCAGCTTCCTCAGGCTTTGGGGCTAGGTTTGCATAGACCTACTCACTATAGAACAGGACCATATGTTTTAACCCAAAGGATTAGTGGGCTCGCCTCAGTCAAAGGAAGGCCGTTGAAGTGGATTTTGCAGCAGCAGCAGAATCCTTCCTGTTGATCAAATCATTCTAGGTGAATAACTGCCAGTGCAGTCTGGATCCAGTGTGCAGACAGTACAGGCAATGATCCAGGCCTATTGGCCACAGGTCGGGTGAGAGGAGCAGCTGGGATAAGAGAGAACAGATTGGCGGCCAGCCGCTGGGCAGAGGGCGGGGCTCCAATGTGAGATAGCGTGGGCAGGGCTGCCAGCTCCACCGCCCGCAGCCACCTAACCTTGAGCAGGTCACTCTTCCTCTCTGGACTTCTGCTTCTCCTCTGGAAAGGGATGATAATACCTCTCTCAGGTTTATTGGGAGGATTAGATCAGATTAGATGAGACTATGCATATGAAGGACTTAGCACTGGTCCTGGCACTGAGAAGGTACAATAATGGCTTGTTGACTGATTAAACAGACACACTGTTTGGACTAGGGTTTGGCTGACGGTAAAGGGTATAAAAGGATCTTTCAGGCGGTGTGTCCTCTTAAATGCAGAGGGTCTTTCAAAAGAGAAAAAAAAAAAGAAGAGAAAAGAAAAAAAAAAATGATTGGGAGCTGTAGGAACTAGGTTATTGCTAGATACTTCCAGAATGAATGTCCCTAGATGGAAAGGAAACGTGGGTTTAAATCAGTTTGGCATTGATAGCAGGAGACAGGAAAACAGTTGGTCTTAATATTATTCCTGTGTGAGCCAGCATGTGGTGTGGGTTTTAATTTAAAGCAGGCATTTAGTGAGTTGATAAACAGGAGTGTGCACCTCCTGCCCTCCCACGCCCTGAGCCCCAGAAGAACAATTATCCTGGAGAGAAGATGAAAGGAACATATGGAAATGAATTCTAATAATATGGAGCAGGCAGGCAGCACCTGCTTTCTCACGCGGGCTTTGAGGGGGCTTGAGTTGATATTGTGTACACACCAGCAGGTAGCAGAGGTCAGCCGAGGCCTCCCTGGCTGGCTCACTCTGCTGGTGCAGTTCTGTGCCGTGGGATGGAGATGGGGCTGAGAACTTTTGGGTCCTCTGTTAATGGCATGGTCTGAGGCATGCCTCCACTGGCGCCGTCTCTACGGTGTTGCGCATGTTCAGATAAGCCAGGCTGATTGTTTTGTTTCATTGTTTGTTTGTTTTTTTTTGTCTTTCCCCAAATGCTGTCACAGAATGCGCACATAGGAGGCCAGCCTCTGTCTAAGGTCGCCAGACTCAATTTGGAGATAGTAGTTTGGATTCTCAGTTACAGTTCTGGCATCCACTTCAAATCAATCAGGCAAAAGGGGAGATTCACTGAGCTGTGGGATTCACCTACAGAAGGAGCAGGGGCAATGGGCTCCATCAGCTGCCATCACCAGCGTGGCTCTCAGGGTCTTTCACCCATGTCAGCATCCCTCTCTGAGACTGAGCACCGGACTGCTCATAATTCCCAACCATAGATTTCTGGTTTTGCCAACAAGGGGAAAAGACCCTCTTTCCTTAGTTCCCAATTGAAAAATCCCTAGGGAGGGCTCTGCAGGCCCAGCTTGAGTCACATCTCCCAGCCCAGTGCCGTGGCCGGCCATGGGTGCACTGGTTCACTGTCTCCTCTGTAACCTCACTGGTGGGTGGACGAAGGGAAGGGACAGCTCCCAAAAGAAGTGAGAGTGCTGTCGCCACAAAGGTGAAAAGCAGTGGGCAGACAACACTGCTGTTACCCTGTGGGGCCATGGAAGTCATAATGGGGATTTCTTGAGTTATTTCTACTCTTCCTTAAAGCCCAACATGAATTCAAACTCCATCCATGAGTCGGTTATCCATGCCAACCGAAATGTAGCTCACTACGCCGGCCCAGTCATGTCCTCACCTCCTCCTGCTGCCCTGAAGTCCATCTCAGTAGTTGTATGTCTTTAATGATTCAACTTGGGGAAAAAATTAATTTTTACAGAATGAATGAGGTTGATTTTTTATTTCAGAGTTGTTAAAGACAAATATTCTGTTTCTGAGGACAAACTTGGGGCGGACTATTCTCCTCTAAGGGCCTCTTTACATAGAGGACACATGCTTTACCTGACATGAGGAACAAAGAACAAGCCGTATTATTGTATCACTTAGCACCAGGTTCAGCTGCATATAACATTGAATAATAATGTCTTAAACGCACTGGGGTTGTGTCTTACTCAGAAGTTTGGAAGCATATCCTGGGGGACGATGCTCCATAAGTCTCCCACATTTTCACTTGTCTTATAAGCAGAGCCATGGGTGGCTTTTGTTCCAGGTCATCTTTGCAAAGATATTTTATAGGCTCAGAACATACAGATAGTGTCATTCTCTGTGTCAAAGGGTGGATTTGCTTGCTGTCCAGTATGATAAAGATAATGTCTTGCTCAGGGCACGGGTGGGGAATGTTCATTACCAGCCCTGTTATAAAGGATTGGGACTTCCCAAGCTTGGGTTCCTCAGCTGTGACCTAAACCTCCTGCATTTGCGGCATCTACCTGGACTGCTTTGCATTGCCCCAAGGGACCTGGGGACAAGAGGAACTAATGCAAACTGACATGAACATGAACTTCATGCCGCTTGCTGTATCGTGAGTGATAAAGTCCATGGTCTCTGACCAGCAGTCTCATGTCTTCTGCTAGTATGCATGACACTCTGGCAGGTTAACTTGTTAACTTGCAAGTAGGGTAAAATTTCAGACCTTTCACAGTTCTTGACACTATACAGTAAAGGGCTGACATGCTGACTCCACAAAGTAATCTAGGCCAGGTTTCTTTTGCTTTACCATTCTCAAGATTAGTTCATGGTCCAAGATGGCTGCCGGAGCTCCAGTCAGCACATCTGTATTCCCAGCAGCAGAAAAGAGGAAAGAGGAAGGACAAAGGCAACATCTCCCAGACCTCCTGGATTTCCACACAATACTCCATATGCCTCTCACTGGCCATCACTTTATTATTTGGCCTTGCCTAGCTTGGAAATGTAGTCTTTTTATTTTTATTTTTATTTTTTGAAGTCTCACTCTGTCGCCCAGGCTGGAGTGCAGTGGAGTTATCTTGGCTCACTGCAACCTCCATTTCCCAGGTTCAAGCTATTCTCCTGCCTCAGTCTCTGGAATAGCTGGGATTACAGGTATGTGCCACCACACCTAGCTCATTTTTTTGTATTTTTGGTAGAGACAGGGTTTCACCATGTTGCCGAGGCTGGTCTCGAAGACTTGACCTGAAGTAATCCACCCATCTTGGCCTCCCAAACTGCTAGGATTACAGATGTGAGCCACCACGCCCAGCCAAGACAATGTAGTCTTTAGGCACAGTGCAAAGCTGTCCCAGGCAGGGCTTTGTTACTACTGAAGAAGGAAGAAGGAACCTGATGGGTGGCAACTAGCAATCTCTGTCCCAGTCCCCACCTCCTGCTGTTGTTCCTAGTCGCGTGGTAGAGACAGGAAAGAGTTCCTCATCTGAGCACAGCGCCTGCTGAGGATGAAGAAGGGGAGAGGAGGCCCCATGGTAACCAAGTTTAGGGAAGGGTGCACTAGTTGCCTTACCCACTCTCAGCCAAATAAAACACCCTCTGTTCCACCCCGGGGGCTCAAAAGCTACATGGATGGATGGGCATGTGGGTCATGAATCACAAAGCATGGGGAAAAGTAGTGATCAGAGCTAGGTTGAGGTCAGCCAGCCTAGGAAGTTGAAGGCGCACTGACAAGGGATGGCTACATTAACTGGGGATTAGGGAAGGCTTCCTGGAGGAGACGATGTTTAACTTGAGTCTGGAAGGATGAGTACAACTTCACCGACTCATGGGTTTGGAGTAGGGCTACCAGATAAAATACAGAATGCTCAGTTAAATTTCTTTTTCTTTTCTTTTCTTTTTGTTTTTTGAGATGTAACCTCACTCTTTTGCCCAGGCTGGAGCGCAGTGGTGCGATCTTAGCTCACTGCAGCCTCTGCCTCCTGGGTTTAAGCAATGCTCCTGGCCCAGTCTCCCGAATAGCTGGTACTACAGGTGCATGCCACCATGCCTGGCTAATATTTGTATTTTTGGTAGAGACGGGGTTTCACCATGTTGCCCAGGCTAGTCTTGAACTCCTGACCTCAAGTGATCCATCTACCTTGGCCTCCCAAAGTGTTGGGATTATGGGCGTGAGCCACCGCACCCGGTCTAAATTTCAATTTTAGGTAAACTAGGTATAATTTTAGTGTAAGTATAGTTCATGTAGTATTTGGAGCATACTTACACTAAGAAACTATTTGTAGTTTATCTGAAATTCAAATTCACCTAGCCTCCTGTATTTTTATTTGCTAAATCTGGTAACTTTATGTGGGGGTGAGGGCATTCCAGGCACGAGGAACTCACTAGAGAAGTCCACAGGAGGGGGAGCTGAATGTAGGTTGGCAAGCTGGAGTGAGTGAGGAGGGGTGTTCAGAAGGGGTGTGGGGGTGAGGCTGGGAAAGGAGGAAGGGCAAGGCATTGTTTGCTTAATACTGATTAGGAGTATCTATTATCCAACAGTTATTGGAGCAATTACCATGTGCTGGGAACTCTGTCAAGCACTTCGGTATTGACTCACTTAATTCTCACGCCATCACTAGGAGGGAGGTGCTTGTATTATTCCCATTTCACTGATGAGGAAATCTAAAAGTTAAGAAACAGCCAGGCAGTGGTGGAGTCGGATGCAAACCCTGGTGTAGGCCAGGCGGTACCTCATTGGAATTTTTCATGGGCCTTCTTGGGCCTTATCTCATTCTCTCCATCTTCCTATGATGATGGTGACAATGGGCAGGGCCAACAATCACGGAGTTACCCTAAACAGAGGAGAGAGTGGGCGGAGGCCCAGGCAAGTTCCTTAAAAGCAGGGACCCCCCACTCTCAGAGGACAGCTAGTCCAGAGGTGTCCACACCCTACACCCAGGTGTCCTTATGGGAGCTGAGGTGTCCCTCTTTGAGGGAACCTTGCAAGTGGAGACTGAAAATGCACAGGACTCCAGCTGGAGTACCTCTGCTTTTATGCACGGTTTGTACTGGGCATCTGTGACATGCTGCACTTGAATAAACCGCTCGGTACCTTTCAAAATAAGCATCTTGCTGGTGACCCAACTCCCTCCTTTTCAAGAAGAGAAAGCTGAGCTCTAGGAGGGGTTGAGTAGGGGTGACATGCCTGCTAGGGCAGTGGGGTCTCCAGCTCTCAGTTTTGTGAAGCCTGAGGACCACTTCCCACTCCCACATTCTCTGCTCCCCGGGACTCCATGGCACCTGCGTCTAAGGAAGCAGTGGGCTGGCCTGGCATCTCCATCAGGCAAAGGCACTTGGCTCAACTGCTGAGAAGCATCAAGGGCTCCCCAAGGGCCTGCCCAGCACACCCGGCAGGGAGAGCAGGCCCTGAGCCTCCGCCTGCCTGCAAGGCAGGTGCTCAGAGCTTCACACTGGGGACCTGTTCTGATGGGCTGCCTAGACCCTCCTGGGCAATGGTGTTCGGGGTCTGGATTTTGGGCCGAGCTATGACTGGCGGGTCCCAAGGGTTTGCAGAGCAGTTTGCAGCGTGTGGCTGGGGTGGTCATGCCAGGGGTCTGGGGGCCAAGAGAGCCCCCATGGATACCTGCCCCATGCCATACCCCCAATCCACACCTTCCCCCCTACCCCCCACCCGCTGCTGCCTGGGGTGGTGGCTTGGCTGGGCAGCCTATTGTTGCCCACGAAATGTTTAGGAATCAGCCATTTAATGAGAACAAAAGGAATTAATTGGTGGTTTAGGCCTAATGAGACCGCTGTGCAAATTAACAGTCCTCATCAGCAGAAACAAACAGAGCCCTTAAATGAATTGCCCAACAGCATTAAACTGAATAAGCTTTTGCCGGGATGATAAATAGCAGGTCAGGGGAGACCATCTGGCCCCTTCCCCGCAGCTTCCTTCCAGAGAGGAGGGAGAGAGGCAGGGAGAGAGGAAGGGAGAGAGGGAGGGAGGGGCCCAGCTGGGGCCAGTCGAGTGCACATTCACACTCACTCTGTCACACTCACACTCGCACACTCACACACATTCACACGGTCCGTCTGCACATGCACAGCCCATGTATCCATTCACACACTCGCCGACACATTCACACACATTTATTCACACATAGCCACCCACAAACACACATTCCCACTCACACGTTTATATTTGCACGAATATTCACACACATACACATACACCCACACGCACACACACACTAGCTGATAGCCCATGTAGGCAGAAGGCGCAGTAGCCAAGTGCTGCATTGGTTTCTAAGGCCCAGGTGTTGTGCCAGGGGTTTTCTACCCGATCCCCTCCTCCCCACAGCCCCCTACCCTGGCCTCCTGTGCTCCCGCCACCCCTGCCCTGTGTGAGCAGGGTGCAGTAGCAAATCAGAGGAGGTCACAAGGCCGTCCAGGTGACTCTCAACATAACTGACATCCCCTCCTGCAGGAGCAGCTCCTTGAATAAGGCACGTTGGGTGGCCGCAGTCTCCTGCACTGGCCATCCCAGCTCCTCAAGCACAGGTAGTAGGAGGCACCTGGCTAACACACGGTGTGGATTCGGGGACAGAAACCTCCAACGGCCCCTCAGTGCCTATGCAGTACAGAGTGAGCACGTGATATCTTTTAAATAAGATCATTAATTTATTCATCCACTCATGTATTCATTTAACAAGTATTTTGGAGTGTCTGGCCCCGTGCTAGGTGTTACGTAACACAGTAATGATTTAAATTGGCCAAGGTTCTCAAGGGACTTACGTGGGTTGAGAGATGAGACAAGAAAACTTATGTTAAGTGCCATGAAGAAATTGGTCAGTTTCAGTGATAAAAGAGACAGTGGAAGGACCTACTGTAAGAAGGTCGTCAGGGAAGGCCTCCCTGTGCAGGTGATGTCTAAATGACTCCTGAAGGATGAGGAATCTGCCATGCAAACACAGGGTGGAAGGACATTCCTGGAGCAGAGGACAGCATGTGCCAGGGCCCAGAGGTTCATGTGTGGTCTTAGCAAGGAGAAGGAGGGAGAGTGGGGCAAGGTGAGCTTGGCAAGTTTAGCAGGACCCCAGCATGCAGCCATGGGGAGTTTAAATGAACGAATGAACATCAGTTGTTAGAGTTTAAAGCACAGGCAAACACAGAAAACCACAAGGAATCTCAACTCCAGATTTAGGGATTTTCAACCAACTAATGGTCACTGAGTAGCTCCTGGGTGTAGCTCTGAGCCAAATGCTATGGGTAACAGAATGATGTGCGTGTGGCCCCTGGCCTCACACTGGTGACAGCCTGCTTTGGCATGGATGGCCTCTCCACACCCAGCACCTAGTGGGTGTGACCTGGATCTAGCCTAGCAGGGAACTGCAGAGATAAGCTGAGGCTCCTGGGGTCTCCTTACCACTGACAATCTCAGACATTCAGGAGGAGGTAACAGGAGGCTTGGCATGGTCAGGAAACTTCCCAGGGAGGAGGGAGCATTGACTGAACTGGACAAATGGGTAATAATTTTGGGTACTACTGCTTTTCTGCCAGGCACTGCGCATACCTACAGCCTTCTCTACCTGCCTGTAAGTGTCAGAGCACTAGCCCATTTCATAGCAGAGGAAACTGAGGTGCAGACAGGGAATTAGAACCAGTGCATAATGGAAGCAGGATTTGGCCCTAGCTCTGCCTGGCTTTTTCTCTCCTCACTGAGAGACCTTGATACTTAGTGCCTCGGTCATGGGCTCTGGGCCTTTTGCCTTCACGGGCCCCTTCCTCCATATATGTATATCTGCACTGGTATAAAGATAAACCTAATCCAAGCTAGATTATATTCATTATCTTCTGATTTTAGAGCAATGAAAACATTTTCACAGACCCCTGAATGCGTGGTGGCCCTGGGCACTGTGCTGACTGTTCCTAAAGAATAGATCAGCCCTCCTGGGGAGCATTCCCTCCAGAAGTACCTTGTCACTCCTCCAGATCCTGCAATGACCTCCCAAAATTCCAGGAGCTCATCCTCCCTCACCAAACTCCCAGACTGAGCCTGGCACCGGGAGACATGCCACTGGGGAGGCTTTAGCTCACCCAGATCTAAAGTCGAGCTGCTGAGGGCAGCTGGACAAATAAATTGGCTGCCTGGGAATGTGTGTCGGTGCTGACGCAGGGACAAGAGATTGCTTGTCTTTTTTCCTGGAACCAGAGCTTAAATTCATCGGCGTGATAAATGGTTTGGCCTCCACTATTAAGGCTACCTCCATAACTCAGAGCACCAAAGAGGCCCCAGAAACATCAGTCTCGTTTTCGTTGTTTGTCTTGAGGCAGGCGAGGGCCACACTTAAAGGATGGAGAAAAAACTGGTCCAGCCCTCCTGCTGGGCCCTGGGGGGGTGGTGAGGCTTGGAATGCTGGAATTCCATGTTAATGTGCCCCAGTGGCCAACCCCTGACCATTATCAGCATAAGGCCCCACTTCCCACTGCTTCCAAAGAGCTCTGGAGACCACAGCTCTGTTGGGGTGCCTCCCTATCTCAAAGACCTTTGGTGCCACCTCTTTGCCTGCAGAAGGAAAGCCACATGCCCCAGCTTCATTATCCAGGACTTTCCAGGATCAGGGCTCAGTTTACTTTTTTATGACATTTTCCCATGAACCTTTTTTCCCACCCTTAAAAACCTGTTCAGTATCTCCAGGTCCTTGTTGGTCCTGGCTGTCTTCCCCTCCTGGAATGTACTTTCTCCTCTAGGGAGCCCTCTAAGAAGTTCCATTTGTTAGAATTAGTTTTCCCTTCTTTTTATCATCACAGACTGTGTTTGGATTGCTCATCGTTGCCTATGTGTGCCTCTGTCTCCTCCTACTGTGAGAACCCTTCAAAGATGGGGACCTGATTTGATTCATCCTTGTTGCTCATACAGGCTTAACATGGTGCTCTGCATACATAGAAATGCCTCCTAAGTGTGAATGAAGTGATTTGAATTTTCAGTGGGGAATTACCTTGGTCCAGTTAGATAGTCTGGGGGGTACACAGCTCCATTTTAATCAGAGACCTTTGCTTAGAGGCAGACCTGGTTTCCCCATTTTTTAACTAGAAGAAGCCTTGACCTTGACTCATATGCCCCTTTGGCCTGGAAGAAACTCAGGACACCAGGTTTGGCAAATGCATTGGTCCAGGAATCCATAAATATTGATTCATTGTTTGCAGAGTAATTTAAATGTCAGTTATAAGCCCAGGGCAGTTAAAGATCTGTATCAACAATAAAACTGGATACAAGCCACCAAGCCCTGGGGAAACAGCTTTGGGTTAAGATGGAAATGGAATATGCAGGCCTTGGGGAGAGAGGGCATTAGAGGGGGAGACAGATCAATGGCTCTGGGAGACTTGGCTGCCAGAGGTACTTGGGCTGGGAGATGCTTGCTCATTACCATGTCTGTCGTTTGTGGATGGAGGCTGTCCCCCATTCATCCATCATCCATCCATCCATCCTTCCACCCACTGTGGAATTTCATTCCTCAGCTATTCAGAGAGCAACAGACAGATACACATTCACACTCAGAGACATGCACACCAGAGTAAAGATAAGCGCTTCCATAGCCACAGAGAAACAGCGATAAAAAGACATAGGGAGAGACAGAGATGGAGATGCTGACACCCTCAGAGAAGGAAATATATAGAGAAAGAGAGGCAGGTGAAGGGAAAACAGATAAACCCCACAGCAGGAGGGCACCGGCAGGGTTTGGGCACAATTGTGCATCGAAAAGCAGTGGGCCAGGCTCTGGTCTGGAACAGGGACCCTACCTAGTTTTATCTGCAAGGGGTAGTGTTGCTCAGTGGTTAAGATTCAGAGCTTAGAAATTAGATGGAGTTCAAGTCGCAGCCTCCCACATTTTAAAGGTTTGTGGTATTGGACTACTAACTCAGTTTCTTCATCTTTAAAATGCATATCTCGTGTAATAGATGAGGATCCTTACCTCATAGTTTTGGAAAGGTTATGTGAAGTGATGAATATTAAATGCTTAGTGCACTATCAGCCCTCTATAAATGCAAGGTCTTGTCACTGTAGGTTGCAGACTTTCCCTAAACCACTGTGTGAACTTGAGGAGATGGACTGCTCTCTCTGTGCCTTGGTTTCCCCATCTGTGAAATGAGGAGGGATAGCTTTGAGAATTCCCGAGTCCCAATCTTCCTTCACTGCCCTCCCACCTCCATGCCACCTTTTGTCTGTGGTTCTTTGTGGCTGCCCTGAATAAAAGGCTTCCTTCTCTGGCAGAAGGTGCCCTCTCTGTCTTTGATTTCATTTAGCCGCAGTCAGACCCAACAAATGAATTGCTTCCCTCCTCTCAGCTGACACCAGGAAACAGCCAGCCTGACAGCTCTCCAGGAGGGATCGATTGGAGGATGTCTGATTTCGAAATGAACCAGAGGACAGCTTTGGGATGTTGAACCAGACCTGCCATTGTTCCGGGTCAGGGCTGCTGGGCAGGAGCTGCTGTCTCACCCTGTGATCCTGCTGGGGCTGTCAGGGATGGCAGAGCACAGGCTGATCTGTGTGCTGCGTGGGCTCCCTGCCGTCCACGGGAGGCCCCTGGGGTCCATGAGTTCAGTCTCTCATCCAGGAAGTACCCACCACCCTCCTTTTCCTAGGCTTCATGATAAATATCTGCTGACCTCAGAGGCTCAGCCTGAACACCCCAGTGCCTGGGAGCTCACTAGCTCTCCACTTTTGAATGCTTCTTAGTGTTAGAGAGCTGTTTAGCCTGTTGACGCGGAGACACTGTGACAATGATGAGAATGAGAATCATCCCTTACTTCTGTACAAGATGTGTTAAGAAGGCGATGCTGCTGGAAAGAAGATCTTAAGTTCTCTGTTGTTAAGAGGCAGGTAAGTAGAAGAAAAAAAAAAAAAAAAAAAACCCAGGAGTACCATCACTGTCTCTGTGGAGCTTTCTCTGCTCAGTGCCATTGCCACACACCGTCCCTGCCCTGACAGAGCACTCATGTGTGCTACAGGGACATGGTCACTTAGTAGGCCCGTTTTCCTAACCAGGCGGTAAGCTGTGGAGGTGGGAAAGGTGTCCCGCTCCACTGTTTCTGCAGGTGGCTAATAAATATTCGCCTAATAAATATATACTACGTTCCGTAATTTTAGCACATGTGAACCTCCATTGGTTTTTACAATTTAAGATTTTGTCACAGTTTTATATACATACATAAAATAAAATACACTGTGTGTTTATCTGTATATGTGCATATTGTCTACAAAGCTCACTGATATTACGATACTTCCAGGGGAAGAAAGCAGTTCCCTGCCATCCTCTTCCCCAGCCTCCAGTCCTGCTTCCTTTAGGCAATCATTTTCACTACTTTTTTTCTCTAATTTTCAGTTCTATATATATATTTTTTATTTTACTTTAAGTTCTGGGATACATGGGTGGAACATGCACGTCCATATTTTGATTAATACAATTTTGCCTCTGTTTTCTGACTTTTTTTCAATTTTATATATAATCTATTGGCTTCACATATTAGAATTTAGCTTACACACACACACACACACACACACACACACACACTCTTCTCCCCTACCCTCCCAATATAGTTCTACCACAAGCTTTGGTAACATCAATATTTGGTGTTTATGCCATTATGACAATTTGAATATGGTTTGCGGCTGAGTCACGCAATGTATTATAATTATATTTCCTTTCTTTTACAATTTCAATTTTTCCTGCAACTAATAATTGCCTTTTATCGGGAATTTCTCTCTACATTCTTCAGAGGAATTGTCAAACTCTTCTAAATATGACTAAAGGCCGGGCGCGGTGGCTCACTCCTGTAATCCCAGCTCTTTGGGAGGCTGAGGCGGGCGGATCACGAGGTCAGGAGATCGAGACCATCTTGCCTAACAAGGTGAAAACCCGCCTCTACTAGAAATACAAAAAATTAGTGAGCTGAGATTGTGCCACTGCACTCCAGGCTGGGGGACAGAGTGGGACTATTTTATATGTATATATATATATAATATTTTATATATATAAAAAATAAATATTTCATCTATTCAGAGACATTACATACATATATAATGTCTTTATATATATATAAAGACATTAGATAGTGGGTCAGTCTTGTTTTTTCTATGAAGACATCCCTTCTAGAGCTCTTGATCTTCTGCCCCAATCTGGACTGGTGCTCTTCGAGTCCACTGTATACATGGCTATCATCGTAGGTCTCCCTCCAGCATCGTCCTGGCGGTTTTTGTTTGTTTATTTTGAGGGCCTCTCTCCTGCGTTTGAGTTCCCATTTCTTGGACACCATCTTTCCTCTCTCTTGGTTTACTCTATTACTGTGGTTGAGCACAACTTCCCACCAAATCTACATTTTCAGCTTCTCCCAGCACTGTTGCCTTCAGGAGTGCCTGGTGTTTCCAACTCCGGAGACTTTCTAGAATTTTGATGCCTAAATTGGCTTGCTTCTTCTAGTTTAGCTTTTACTGGTACTTGTAGAGAGACAAAGCTGAAACGGAAGTCGTTCATCGGTTGTCCCTCTGTTTCTTATTTTCCAAACTTTTCTTAAAACCTCATTTGCCATCTTCTTTTTTATTCTCCCAATCTCTTTTTTTGGAGTTTATCTTTCTTTAAACTTCCTGACTATAATTTAAGTAAAGGTTTTGAGAGAGCAAAGATGAGCTGGAAGTCCAATTGATTTATTTTAAGAATGTTTAATGAGTGTAATAATTGATTCTTTAGGTCATATATTTTCTCTGAATGGGGAAAATGTATCTTAGCCTTAATTTAAAATTCAGAAGCCAACAAATAGCTTTTTCTCTCCAAGTACTTTTTGGCTACATTTTCTTAGAAATCCGTACTTGGGATGGAAGAGAGTCAGGGACACAACTACTCATGGTCAACTATCAGAGGAAAATAAGTGGACTAACCGTATGTTACCTATTGCCACCATAATGCTGCATTCCAAACAACCACGTGACCTCAAAGGCACATAATAACTGTCTATGGCTTGCATGAGCGGGCTCAGCTGCAGGTAGGCCAGCAGCTTTGCTCCTCTAGGCTGGGTTCTTGAACACACCTGGGGTTGACTGGCTGTCAGCTGAGCTAATGTGGCCCCACCTGGGCAGTGGGGCAAGTGGATTCTGCTCCTCATCCTCAGCAGCCTACCTTGGGCAGCTTCTCACGCCGGTTACAGAGGCACATGTCCCTGAAACTTGGACTGGAAAATGACTCACTGTCATGTCACTTCTGTAACATTCTATTGGCCTAATCCAGACTTAAGGGTGGGAAAGTAGTCTCCCCCCTTTTAGTGAGAGGAACTGCAAAGTCCCGGGGCAATGGCTGCGGATATGGGGTGGATGTGTGCAAACTGTCAGGGCCATTCAAGCAGTCAATCTACTATACTAAGATCAAGACTTCTTCAAATGCAGCCTGCCATAGCAGAGGAAAAGGTTGCCCTTAAAATCTGGCTTCTTTATTAACTTTTGCCTGTATTGTGGTACTGCTGAAATAGTACAATACACGGTAAAAGCCTGTGGGGACCATGTAAACTGACAGCTCTAACCTTCACCCTGTCTGCTGATCCTAAGCTCATAAAGGGCATTCCTTGGTATGTTAAAAAAGCCAGATGGTTGACTGGCTTACAAGAAAACCTACCCAGGTCCTCCCTATTGGGAATCCTCTCTAGGTTTTTCTTGAAGTCTCTACTCTGTTGAGCCAGACCCTGCCTTTTGTTCCCGCACCTAAACTGGGGGTCCCAGAGCTCTGCTGGGGAAGGGCAGGCAGCTTATCTGGTCATCACTTTCCTGGTAAGCAACTAGAAGAGCTTGCTTTCCCTCTCCCATTTACCTCCTTGAATTATCCTTGCATCACTTTAACCCAAAGGAGTGACTCTAGGGGTAAGCATTTCAGGCTGGACTTGTGCAGACGTTCCTGGTCCCCAAATCCCATCTCCTGTCCCACTCTCAAGCAAACACTGGGCAGCTTTTCGTTTTTTCAGACTTAGTATTTGTCTTTCCCAAGTGGAGCTGAGTGGTATTTGAAATGGAACCAGTGTCTTGCCTTGACTGCAACAGTGGAGTGGGGGATGATATGAGAGTCTCCCTCCTAGGGGTGCTCCAGGGGTTAGAGGAGCTGGTGCTCACTGGGAGCTCTTGAAAAATCCGACCATCTGTTGTATTCCTATAGCTGTCAACTGACCTGTCTCCCTGCTTCCTCGCTTTCAGAGGAGGCTGGCTCACATCAGCTCCTCTTTTGTCCCTGGTGTCTGGCTCAGGGTGTTCCACCCTGCCTCTGCTCCTCAGGGTTGACTCCAGCCTGACACACCTGTCCAGTGTCTTAGCTGCCTCCAACCCTCTCCCTCCCATCTGTGAGGTCACCCCAACACCTAGGAGGGGAAGTGCCCTGCTCATTCCCAGAGGAGCTCCTGTGAGCATAGTCCTGAGCAGGCTTTGACCCCTCCATGGAAAGGAAGGGGCTGACTGCCTGCTGGGAATTCTATTTCAGGGTCGCCCCTGGGGCTGGTCCTTGGAAAGTTTGCTCTCCCTGAGTCTCCTCCCAATTCAGGGAAGGAAGACTTGGAAGTTATGCTTCTCTCAGACAAGTACATTTGTTAAGAAAGATATGGATGAGGAAAGGGTCATTGTTGTTTGAAAACAGAGAAATAAGTGAGGCAGCCTCTCAGCAGCTATATCTGTGCCCGACCTAGAAGGGGAAATGCCACTCTGGAAAATGCAGAACTCTGCTGGTCTGTGCCGTGGCTCTGTGGTAGCAAGGACTCCTCCCTAGGGAGCACCTCCTCCCTGGCAAGCACCCCCCTGGTGAGCACCCCCTCCCTGGGGACCACCTCCTCCCTGGCAAGTACCCCCTCCCTGGTGAGCACTTCCTCCCTGGTGAGCACCTCCTCCCTGGTGAGCACCTCCTCCCTGGGGAGCACCCCCCTCCCTGGTGAGCACCTCCTCCCTGGGGAGCATCTCCTCCCTGGTAAGCACCTCCTCCCTGGTGAGCATCTCCTCCCTGGTAAGCACCTCCTCCCTGGGGAGCACCCCCTCCCTGGGGAACACCCCCTCCCTGGGGAGCACCTCCTCCCTGGGGAACACCCCCACCCTGGGGAGCACCCCCTCCATTGCAAACACCTCCTTCCCTCCAGGTCAGGTTCCTTCCCCATAAAATGAGAGCTAGCACCAGATCATTGCTTCTTAACCCAAAGAAGACTGCAGACCCCTAACATGCCTGTGATCTCTCCTGGGGACACAGGGTAAAGGAAAAGGAGAGGGTTTCTGGCAGGCCTGGTTGCAGGGAGCAGCCAGGAGGAACCACTTTGGGGCTAGAATGTGAGGGAGGCACAGCAGGGCAAAGGGGCCTGTGGGCAGGTGGGCAGAATGGGCCAGTGGCCCAGACACCTGCAAAGGCCATCCAGTTCTAGATTTTATGGCTTTATCTTTCAATCCACTTAATGTTTGCTTTTATTATTATCCATAACACTAATAAGAGCTATGATATATTAAACACTTAATAGGTGCCAGGCAGAATGTTAAGCATATAGTACATGCTGCCTCATTTTACTATCGTGCCTTCCCTATGAAGGCATGATTCATATTTCTATTTTATAGCTGAGTAAATAGGTTAGGTAATTTACCCAGCATCAACCCTGACTAGTAGTCCCAACAGAGCTGGGAATCAAACTCAGGACTTACCTAGGGCCAAAGTCTTTTACCTGGTGGGATTTCTATGAGTCAGGTCCTGGACCGGGCAGCCTGGAACACAGAGATAAGGGAACACTCTCCCACAGCCGTGGAGGCTGAAACTCAAGGTCTGTTCTAAATGTCACAACAAGGTAGCAATAGAGGGCTATGGCAGTTTCAAGGGCTTGGGGACAATTCAGAGGCTTCATGGAGGAGAGGGCATTTAAGAAGGGCTCTAAGGGAGAAGAATTGCAAAGGTGGAGGGGAATTCTAGGCAAAGGCACAGCTTTTGTGGAAAGCTAGGTGTGAAGGTTGCAGAGCGTGGGCGTGGTTTGACCACATGTGGTTTACTCTTTTTTTATTTTTATTTTTTAATAGAGACTGAGTCTCGACCTGTTGCCCAGGCTGGTCTTGAACTTAACATGTGGTTCATGGGATATTTTGGTTGGAACATGGTGTGCAGAGGGTACCAATGGGAAACAGCCTGGAAAGTTAGACTGAGGCCATAACCATGGCAGCCTCAAATGCCAGAATAAGTAGCTACGCACAAGACAATGGGAAGGGGACAGGAGACTAGAGAATTTACCACTTGATTCTGTGCTGTAGAAGAAGTGAAAAAACAGACACTGACAGCCCTAAACCACAGGGAGTACAAACACAGCTGAGAAAACTTTAGGGAAAACCTAAACATATCGTGAAGTTTTGTGTGTGTGTGTGTGTGTGTGTGTGTGTATGTGTGTGTGAGAATGACTCCATCTGAGAGATTTGAGCAAAGTCCATGAGATGGCTGGAAAGATAAATGACCAATTCCTTTCTAACTTCAGATTTCCTATTTGCAAAACCTCACCAATGCCTAGAAAACCTAGAAAACATTAGACTTCTCAGCCTGCACAGAGCAGCTTACAATGTTTGTTCATGAAGGAAGAGTTGGATGCCCCGTGGTTCCTGGGTGGAGGGGAGACAGTTCATCTCCAAATGGCTCAGCCTTGGGCTCCACTGACCACACATTCCCTTTGTTTGTAGTAACAGCCATGCACACTGTGGATGTGCATGGTGTCACCTGCAGATGTCCCAGTTCCCGACGTCACCGTGGCTGCAGATCCAACCTCAGGCCGAGCGGTGCAACCAGGGCAGAGGGAGGAAGGGGTGCTGCGGACCTGGATGGGGCTGAGTTCCAGTCTGTTTCTGTCACCACAATCCTACTGTTGGCCTTGGACAAGCCCCCATCTCTCCACAGCAGCCCCTTCATTCCTACCTCCTTGAGGGGCCTAAACTGGATCATCACTTCTGGAAATAGTCATTCTTGTCTCACCTTTGAAGGTGTCATTTCTCAGAACTCCAGACTATTAGTGAGTGAATATTTTCTTTAAATTGATTCACTTTTAAAACATACCATTTATGTCAACTTACCATTTCTGTACATGATGCGCTATTTACTATAAATGGGCATTAAATTTAAAACCCATGAAAATAGTAAATGTTCACTCTTGTACCACCTAAAGTCAGGGTACATGCCCGCTGTTGCATGAGTGCACACCCCCAGGGGAAACCTGCGTCCTGGAGCCAGGCCGCTTCTCAAGCATGACTGTGTACCGGAAACACCTGGAGACCTTGCAAAAATGCAAATCGAATTCAGTAGGTCCGGGTGGGGCCTGAGATTCGCTGTTTCTGACAAGGTCCCAGGAGATGCCTATTCTGCTGGTCCACAGACCCCAGTTGGTGTAACAAGGGCACATGGGGTGTCCAGCTCCCTATTGTCGGGGTAGGGCAAGAATGTCTACAGAAACACAGCAGCAAGTCCTCCTGAGAACATGCGGCACAAACACAAAGACCATGTCTAAAAATTCAAGCAAAGGCTTCACATCAGAGGAAAACTCAGAGAGCTATTTCACCTTTTCTCCCAAATATACATTTCCTTTATGTTTACTTTATACGCTTAGAACTTTTGGCATCTCCGTTTACTGCTTCACATACCTCCCCACCTCTTCCTTAATGCAAATACCTGAACCTGGAAAGCCACTGCTGTTGGGAGCTTCGTCAGAAATCATGCTGGTCATGCTTGCAGGCTGGGTCCGGCTCTTGCTGGGAGGTAGAGGCCAGGGCTCTGCATTCTGGCATCTTTGGGGCTTTCCCTTCTCTGACCTCCTGCCATGCTCAGACAGAACGACACGCCATCTGCTGACTCACCATGGCTTCATGCGTTCATGTCCTGTTTTCCCAGGTGGTCACAGCTCTAGGAGGAGACAGTGTGGGGTGACTGGAAGGGGAGTGGAGTGAGATTGCCCCTCAGGGACCCACACACACTGAGGACATGATGGGCTTTTGACAAAATGTCACGTGAGCCCAGGACAGTTAGAAAGGTTGGCTTTGTAAGTGGTACGTTATTTTTGGTGGCTTGAATGGGTCACTCTTATGCCCATTTTCTGGAGGGAAAAACTGGCTGCAGGTAATGCAAAGTCATGCCCGTGGCATCAGTTGCAGAGCCCAGAAGTCCTTTCTTCCAATCCAGCTGCTGGCAGGTCATGAGGACAGGCCCCTCAGCCATTCCTGGCCTCCCTGGTAGAATTCGAGGCTGCCTGTATTGTGCATCTGCTGTGTCCCAGGCACTCAAGGAGGAGAGTAAAGGCAGGGGCTGAGGGGAATGAGGGGGACTTGCTGGGGAGCATGATGGTCATGTGCTGAGCAGAGGCCTGACCTGAGACCTCAGGGTGGCATTCCTTTGGGTATTACAAGGGCTGGGAAAGGCCTTACCCCTGCTTCAAGCCCAGGCCAGCAGGAAAGTGGCTGAGCCAGGCCCACATGCTGGTCTCTGCTCTCTGATGGGGGCAGTTTCCTTTGTGTTATATCATCAATTCCTCAACCTTCTGTGGCTTCTGTGATTTCCAAAGAGCTTGCCCTGATGCTGAAGGCGGCCTGGACTGGGCATCAAGAGGGTTTCAGCCTGAGAGCCAATGACTGGCTGTATGACAGAGAGAAATTGGCTTCTCTTTCTGGGCCGTGGTGATCTTCAAAGTTTCTTCCAGCACTAGAATTCTCTCTTTCTTGGCATTGCAAATGGAATACATACTTGTGAACATTTTCAACAATACAGAAAGTAAATATAAACAATCAAAAAATGAAGCCATCATCTTCTTATTGCTGATAGAGGAAGCCTTTGTGAATAGTTTGGTGTGTTTCCTTAGAAATGATTTTTTTCTCTATATATAAACACAAATAAGCATATGTACGTTTATTGATCATCTTAAAATTTATTTTTTTCACTTAAAATATGTTCCTGTGATCTTCCTGTGCCATCATATAGAAATCTGCTTTATTATTTTAAAGTAATATGTCTTGGACATTTTTGCATCAGTAGATCCTTTTCAATGATAAATAGCATTTTGTATCATGGATATACATAATTTGTTTGGGCCTTTATATGATTTCCATTTTTTTGCTATTATAAACAATGCCAAAATAAACATCTTTTTACGTGCATTCTTACTCACATGTGAATATGTTGCTTCAACATGAATTCCTAGAAGTAGAACCGCCAGATGAAAGAACACACACATTAAAATTTTGAAAGATGCTGTCAAAATCACCCTCCCAAAATACCAGTTGTCTGTCCTCTCTACAGCTCAGGGGTAAGCATGTTTGCACTCACCTTGATTGAGCCTGGATTAGGTGCAGGTAATGTTCCTATTGCATATGAGACAACAGAAGCTTAGAGAGAACAAGTGAGTGTCTCAAGGTGCTACAGAAATGGGGGCAGAGCTAGGATCAAAACCCTGTGCCCCACACCCAAGTCTAAATGCTCTGCAGCTCTGACATGATGAGGTGTAGTGGAAAGAGCTCTGACTTTGAGGTCCAAATGCTTGAGTTTGAATTCTTGCCGTGCAACTTGCCATCTCTGTGACTTTGACCAAGATACTTAATCTCCCCAGCCTCAGCTTCTTTCTCCATAAAACAGAGACAACACCACTCTCAAGGAGTGTTGTGAGTATTAAGGGAAAATTTACGTAAGGGTCTGGACCCTAGGAGATGCTCTCTAAAATCTTCTCCCTTCAGAGAAGTGGGGGACTCAGGAATTCTACTGTACTCTGGAGCTCTTCTGCCTTCACCCAGGAAGGTAACTAGAGGTTTATTGCCCAGTCATGCACAACTCAAAAAATTATTGCTGAAGATTGTCAAAAAGGCTTACAATTCAGGAGGGTTTTTGTTCATTTAGAAGCAAAACAATTAGTTTTGTGGTTCAGCAAGATCTCGAAGTGTGCCTCTGAATGTTGTGAAGGAGGGTTCGAAGAGACTTTCAACTGCTCCTGATACAATTATGAAAGTGATTTTGGCAGAGGCCAAATGGACTCTGAGTTTAAAACAGCTCTATGGGTAAAGTCATTTCTCTGCAGGTTCACCAGAGGGTCATCCCATTATTTGCAGCGTTATAGTGCTTTGGGGATGCAGGAGATTTGGAGAAGTGGTAAACTGTTATAAAAAATGGCTACAATCATTCTCCTACCTGTGCCCAGTGCCTCCAACACTGACTCTAGGCTTATCCATGCAATTTGCTTTGAACAACAGAATGGTAGAAAATGTGATGTATAGACTTATCAAAGGAACTTGAGTATTGGAGCTTGCCTTCTATTGCAAGCTCCAATGGTGGACCCTGTGTCCACCATTCAAATTAGCTTGAGCTAATGTGATGGAAAGACTGTATGAAGGATAACTGAGGTGCCCCAGCCAACAGATTATCAATTACCAGACATATGTGTGAGGCCATCCTAGATCACCCAGCCCCAGCCAAACCACCAGCTGACTACAGATCAGCAGGATTTTTCCAGACCAAAATGGTCCAGGTGACCCATATAATTATAAGAACTGATAATTAAAAAAAAAACTTTAAGCCACTATGTTTTGGGGTGGTTTGTTATATAGGCAAAGCTAAATTATAAAGATATTTATTGAATGAATACCTTGATGAACCAATGAGTATCTCACATTAGGAGAATTAGCCTCACCCCAGTGCATAAAGAACGGTTCAGAACCATGGACAGAGGCACAGGATGCGGCAGTATTTGAGTCAACCTATGGATATGACAGGCCCTGGGGTAACAATGAGAACAGTAGCTTAGGGGTACAGCACAAGACAGATGTGTAGAGGAAGATGCCGCTGACATGGTGCTAGTGAGTCTCGCCAGGCACCTATTAACTCAGGAAGCCCTCAGTCCCAGACAAACAGGACAGCTGGCCACCCTATGAGGGAGACGAAATGCTACACTCCCTCCTGTTCCAGAGCCTGATCGCCAGCCATTTCTCCCACATACTATGTGATGACAGGCATTGTGAAGGAGCATGCAGAGGGGTGGTTCCATGCCCACCGGACAAACCAGGACGGTCGGCTGGTCACCTGATTCCCCAAGTTTATGCAACTAGAGGGCAGTAGGTAGGGGGCATGGGGAGGCAGGGGGCTCAGTTGTTGGCTGCCTGGCCAGGATTCACTGGGAAATGCTTTTGGCTTAGTTTTCTAACTACCTCTCATCCAATTCCTGCACACACACTGGCTTTCCATTATTTCACTGGAGAAAGTCAGGCTTTGTGTCAAGGGAGTCTGGAGCTCATAATTTCATAATAACAATAATGTCTTGATTTTAGACAGTATTTAGATTTTGACAGGTCCTTTTATGCCTACATAGTATATAACCGGGCTTGATCTTCATATCCCTTTTTGAGAAAAGCAGAGGATCCAGGTGCATTCCCATTGTCCAGGGCACCCACTAGCATCTTCTTCCTTTTTGTCTTCTAAGATAGGGAAAGGCAGCCCAAACAGCACCCAGACCAAGAGCCTAGACCAGGGATTCTGCTGCCTGAGACTTTCTAACTAGGTAAGTTCTCTTATGGTTCAACATTCAGGAACATGAAACGGACTCTCTCACCCTTATGTTCAAATGAGATGGAGTTTCACCATATTGCACAGGCTGGTCTCGAACTCCTGACCTCAAGTGATCCACCCGCCTGGACTCCAGTCGTTAAACCCCTATAAGCTCTGAATTTCCAGGAGTCTCGGAAAGCTGGGGAGACCTGGGTCTTTGTTTGTCATATGGAGCCTATTTAAGGGGTCTCCTGGACCACTGCCTGCTTTCCTGGCATTTGTGCTGGTGGGGCTCCTCAAAGTGAGTGGCAGGGGTGATCATTCCTGTTTGCTACACATTAAGGACAGCCTGGGTACTCAGGAAGGCCCTCAGAAGGGGCTGCCCAGATGATTCACAGGCTCATGTTACCCACCCACGGACAGGGCAGGGGCATCAGGGCCCCAGGGCTGATTGCATCCTAGGCCTTGGATGCCTCCAGGACTCTCTCCCCACCTCTCTTCTGCTTTTCTCTGCACACCAGCTTTGATATCTCAGGCCACCTTTCTCCATGAGGCTGGAGTCACAGCTACTCAGCTTCACCCTTAGAAAGGAAGGGGCTCTCTATTTCATTTTGAGAGAAATCTCAGGGAAGGCCTCTGACTGGCCTGGCTGGGGCCACATGCCTGCTCCTGTAGCCAGGCAGGTAGGGATGCTGTGATGGGAAGCTTCATTCAGAGCCACCTGGTTGGAGTTGGAGGAGGAACAGTTCCCAGAAGGTGGGGAGTCATTGTCAGAAGGTGAGATGGAGAGCAGATAAAGCAAGCGACACTCACTGCAAAATTATCATTCCCACCTTTCAGGGTGAGGAGCAAATTCAGGGACCTCAGGCCTTCACCACATGGTCTGAGGTTTGATGACCAAGAAGATGGGATTTGAACCTGGACAATTCAACTGTGAAGCCTATGGTCTTTCCACTACCACTTCCTGACAACGTTCCATTCCCATACAGCAGTAAGAGAGTGAACAAGTGATTTCTCTGGGACCAGACATAGCCCTGGGCGGCTGTGGGATAGATGTCTGGGTCTCAGGGCTATTTTTGTAAGGCAGTAGTATTCTCATGGGAGAGTCCTGGGCTGGGGATCAGGAGACCTGGTGCATTTATCTTAATTCTCCACTGCCTTCCTGTGTGACCTTGAGAAAGTCACTTTCCTTCTCTGGGTTTTAACATTTATCTGCCAAATGGCGATGATCATCCTGAGTCCCTCCCATAGGCATTGAGTGGAACTAATGAGATAATTCTGTGAATGAGCTTTTGAAAGCTGAAAAGCCCACACAGATGTGAGGATTATTCTTATGATCCTGGGCCCCATAGGATTAGCTTAAATTTATGGCAACAGGAGGGATGGGGGCTAACAGAAACGTCCAGATGTCTAGCAGCCTTGCTCAAATAATGCAATACAACCTGCTTTGCAGGGTGGCCTCCTGATTTATTTATTTATGTCAGGCGGCTCATGCTGGGCTTCCTGAATCTTCTTTAGACAGCCTTTCACCTCTGTCCCTGCTGCCCTGGGTCGGGGGGTCACGGGTTCCTTTTCTGACTGTGTGTAAAGCTGGCCACATGGTTCTGGTTTTCTCTTCTCTTCTTTCTCCTGCAGGCCAAGAAATGAGGACACTGAACTTCTTCTTCTTGGGATGATGGAATCTTACAAGTTTATTTATTGTTTCCTGGGGGAGGAGACACAGTCCGTTGGAATTGGAAGTGATGAGAGATTGCCATCCAGTTCCATAGGAGGCCAATGAGAGGTTACAGGAAGGGAGGACTCTACTGGTAGACACTCTTAGAAACCCCAGGCTAACGTGAAACTCAGTAATTTTGTTTTTAAACTGCAGGGCCTCTCAGAGCCTTCAATATGTTGCTTGTTATCAGTAAGGGGATATAGCAGCCACATTTCCCCAATTTTTTGGGCCATTTTTTTCCTCTGACAGTGTTTTTGGGACCAGTGTCCCCCTGAACACACGGAGGGACACAGCAATTGAATGTCATGCCCTGATTTCACAGATGGGGGCAGGGAGGCCCAGCAAGGAAAGTCAGGTGGAGCAGAGACCCATTCCTTGCCCCTGCCCTGGGTCTCTTTCCAAAGCACCGACCTGCTCACATCTGCCGCAAGACACTCTGCTTCCATGAAAGTGCGGGTTGTTTTACAATTTGGAGGTGCCATTGGGCCCCTTGGAAATAAGAGAATGTGCACTTTCTTGGCAAAATATCCAAAGTAAGGGAGAGTATGAATGTGATCAAGAATGCTGAGTGAGGAAAGACATTTGGTATTTGTTTACATCTAGGACCAGACCAGAGGGAGTGAGGTCTATCTATCCCACGATAGAAACTGAGATGCAGCTTATGAAGCAGAGGCTGCCAATGGCTCACTCACCTCCTTTGTGAGAGCCTGCTGTGTGCTCCAGGAGCACGGTCCATACACATGTCAGGTTGAAGGACAACCCAGGAGCTGTCCAAGGTATGTGTTCTGAGGCCCAGATGAGTCATACCCGGTGGTGAGGGTGCTGTGGTTTGCAGGAAGAAGGGTGAATATAATTCGATCCACCATTATGAAATACCTGCTGGTCTTCAGGGACTGTTCTAGCAGCTTTGCACATATTCACTCATCTAGTTCTCACATCAGCTCTGTCATATAGGTGCTGTCACTGTCACTGCAATATTACAGAGGAGGACAACAAAGCAAAGAAAGGTTAAAGGGCTTGTCCAAGGCCGTGGGACCCATAAGCAGTAGAGCCAGGATGGATGTCACTCCAGCAGGCTGACTGTGGAACCTGCACTTTTAAGCCACAATGCTGTACCACTGCTAGGTAGTATTAGAGAGATGTGGAAAATGCTGCTTTGATTGGCTCTGACATCCATAGAGATGGTCATAAAAGCAGAATATTAGAGCTGGAAAAAGCTTCCTCAGTCATTCAGTCTACTCCATTATAACTGATGTAGGAGAGGCCAGGTAGGGCAACAGACTGGCCAAGGTCAACAACGTTCAGCCATACTAGACTCAATGAAATTGAACTTCCTGACAATGATGGGAATAGCCAGTGTCTCCCTGCCCTGAGTCAAACTCCAGCCTTGTTGTCTCTCCCCCTCCTTCACCTCCAGACTCAACTTGGCCCCACTTGGCCCACCTGGCAGCCTGGACCGAGCATTGTTCATTGAGTCTCACACCCACATGGCTCCAGAGTCAAACTGCCTTTCATGCTGAAGAATCGAACTGACACTCCCAGCCACATCTCCCCCACCCATGCTTATCTGTTAATCCAACTTAAAAAAAAAAAAAAGAAAAAAAAGAAAAAACGGAAATACTTTAAAACATTGTGTGTGTTTTGTGTGTGTGTGTGTGTGTGTGTGTGACCAAATCTCTTTCCCTGAAATATCACAAAGCATTGCCATCCCTACTCCAATACCCTCTATCCATTAATGGTCTTTCTGATTCAGTAAACAGGATTTCAGGCTCTGCCCCCTCCCTCTTTCCTACCCTTACTCCAGGAGAACATGGGCTGCTTCCAGCATAGCTCATATTAAGCTGTGCAGTTGATGGATCTTTAATCTTGCTGAACACATGTTGAGGAGAATAAAACCAATTTTGTTTAGGAAACCAAGTGCCACACTCAGCTGGAAATTAGCTCTTTGGGTAATCTTACCCCTTATTTTGACCAAGCAGACCAGGCAGGATTCCTTGGGTAGCCCTGGAAAGTCTCAGACTCCTTGAGTCCAAGGAAGGAGAGAGAGAGAGCGAGTCTTCATTGAGGATCCTGTCCCAAATCCTTTTGATTCTCTCCTTTCAGTACAGAAAGCAGCTCCAATTCAGGCTGCTTATGGATCAAGGCTAATCTGGATGTAATTCCCTGTCCAGCTCGCTGCATCCTTAGCAACACATAAATACAGATTAAAGGGTTATATAAATGCAATTTTCTAATTAATCAGTGCAAATCCAGCTACTGTGGGGGACGTCGGTTTCAGTTTTTATGTGAGAGGTTTTCTTCTTTGAGTTCAGTTCACAAATGCAAGTTCTGTTCCCGTGATTCCTAGTGTTAATGGTCATTGGGTGATCAAGAGGTTTAACAGTTTCCAATAATGTGCCTGTCATGGCCCCAAGTCCTTGAGTTCTCAGCAGGAGATTTTGAGCCATGGACAATGGAAAGAATCTGAGCTTAGGGCCAGTCAGGTCAGCTTTGATCCTGGATGTGAGGCCTAGGACATGTTACCTAACCACTCTGGGCCCCAATTTCCTCATTCTTAATAAGATGATGAGACCTGCCTCCTGGGGTTACTGTGGAGATTAAATACCATGTTTGAAAGTGCATAGCATGGCATCTGGTGCATTGGTGACTATTATTATTGTTTGCAATTGAAGACAAAGGTTTTCGAAGGTTCAGTGCAGGAAGAGATAGTCAATAATCTCAGGCCTGAGTCTCCTGCTTTCTTCTGACTTGTGTATTAGTATTTGCCTTGTATAGAGAACAGGGTTCATGAATCCAGGAGGGGTGTGGTCTCCCCGGATTTTTCAGACCTCCTTTCCTCATTGTCCCACCAACCTACACACACACACACACACACACACACACACACACACACACACTCACTCTCTTACATTGGATATATTATCACAAAAGGGCACATTCTGTGATTTCCAAGGGCCCCAATGGCACCTCCAAACTGTAAAACATGGAGTTAGGAGTCATGGAGGCAGAGGGAGTTTCTTGGTGCAGACGTGAGCAGGGTGGTGCCTTGAAAAGAACCCTGGGGCAGGAACAAGGGAACAGGTCTGAAGGAGGATACCTCAAGTGTTGGCCATGCAAAGGGTCAGGGGGAAAACACATTTTATAACAATATCCATAAAGACGACAATAATAATAATAATAATAATAATAATAATTGTGGTGATAAGAATAGGGATGAGGATGGGCCAGGCATGCTGTGGACTTTGTCTCACTGTATCCTTAATGACAAACCTATGACGTAGGTTTGTAGGTACCAATTCTATCCCCATTTTTAAAATAAGGAAACTAAGAATTGAAAGATTGAATGGCCTGCCTTACACTGCAGAGCTTCCCTTAGATTGACTACCTTTTTCCTCCCTCTCCTCATTCCTCTAATGTCTTCCCTCTGGTGTGTGTGTATGTGTGTGTGTGTGTGTGTGTGTGTGTGTGTGTGTGTGTGTGTGTACCTCCTACTCAAGTCCCCATGTATGCTAACACACACATCCCCCCAAGCACTCATGCTGCCATATGCATCCCGGCAGGAATGTCACACGTCTGCTTTGGTCCGTCAATGCCCAGCCTGCCCTGCCAGTGCCTGCTCACAGTGGAAAACCTTCCTGAGGATGAGCCGCAGAAAGGAGACGTCCAACAGAAAAGAGGGAAAAAAGGCTAAGTTTGAGAATGTTTTCCAAACTGGCTGATTTTTGTTATTTCAGGCTCAGGTCATGTTACCACCAATAAAGTCAAGCAGGGCCACAGGTTGGTGGGCCGTGAAGACCCACTTTATGGAGTGACTTGGCAAGCCCAGCATTTCTTGCAGACACAGGGATCCCTAAACGAATCAGAAAGCTACTTTTCTCTGAATCGTTCTCCAACGTTCCCAAGGCCTAGGCTGCGACTGCTGACCTCATCTATGACCTCTTCATCTGTGTCCTTGGGCAACCCCTGGGCATCTCTGGTCCTCTTCAACTTTCCTATCTGAAAAATGAGAAAAGAACTAAACCTTGCTTATCCATCTCGAAGGCTTATCATGAGGTTCCAAGGAGAACATAGAGGAGAAATTGCTTTCAAACTGGTGAGATGGGTAGGGGTGGTGTGGAGAGGAAAGAGGAAAGCGCTTACAGAGAACAAGCGCTTTTGAAAACGGAGGTTAGGCGAATTCAAGTTGTTTCGTTCGCGACTCTCTGTCACATTAGAAATGCTAGGGCTGGGACTGCCCAAGCAGCCTGGGAAGCTCTGAGTGCTGTCACTTTAAAAGTAAAGTGAAGTGTTCATTAGCTGGGCTATTTTTTCAGGTGTGTTCTAATTGTACTAATTAACTCTAAGGTAGATTTTAGCACTCCAGCCTCCATCGCTGCCTTCAAATGCCAAAACAAATCTTGCCATAATTACCAGCAATCCTTTTCATTACCGGCTGCCTAATTATCCTATTAATAGCACATCCTAAGAGACAGTATTTGCTTGGCAGGCAAATATTTGTTTTTAAATGAGCAAACACAAAGACAAACTGCTCTGTTTGCAGAAGGATTCCAAAATGCAAAATGGTTTATATTCGTAGAAAAAATAATAATCCAAGTAAAACCAAATGCTTAATCTATTTGAAGCATTTGAACATTAAAATATATGTTTTTTTTGCCCTGGTTTCAGTCCTTCCTTGCTGGGAGGATTGGGTGCTAGAAGGATTTTTAAGACTTTTCTGTCATATGGACTTGGATATCTTATTGGGTTGGAGATAAAGTTGGTTAAAGAGGGAAAGATGAAGACAACCGACATGGAATAATGTTAGAGCCAGAGGATTATGGAACCTTGAGGCCAGAGGTTTGATTCCCATACCTGGCTGATCATCAGAGTTACCTGGGAAGAGACGGGTCAAACGCATCTTCCCAGACCTGCTGGTTTCTTTCTTCCTTTCTTCCATATAGAAGTGTATTGTTCAAATGAAAATAAATTTACCTCCTCAGCTCACCCCCATTCCATCCCCACTCCAGTCCTTTCCTGCTATTATCCCATAGATGCCTATGAATATGCACAATTGCCTTTTCCTTTTTTGAAAACAAGAATGAGCCTGCAATCCCAGCTACTTGTGAGACTGAGGCAGGAGGACTGCTTGAGGCCAGGATTTCAAGACTAGCCTGGGCAACATAGCAAGACCCTGTTTCTAAAATACAAAAATTAGAAAATAAAATAAGAAAGAAATCATACTATCTGTTAGATCGAACAATTTGCAATTGCTGACATGCCAGTGCTTTATAATCTACCAAATGGCGATTTCACATGGCTCAATTTAAGACACTGCTCTGTATTTGTTGCCACATTAAAAAAAAAATCTATAGAGTGTTGTATTAGGTTAGTGCTAAAGTATTTGCCATGACTTTTAATGGCAAAAACCACAATTACGTTTGCCCCAACCTATATATGAAGGCAGCACCACTCTCTACAGATGGCCCGTCCACTTCCTTCTACTTTTCAGGTTTATGAACTGCAGAGAACTGCTGTGACGCCGGCCTCTCTACCTCCCAACCTGGGTCTCCCTTCCAGTCTTGAGTTCCTGTCCCACTTGTTCTGGGTGCCCTCCCCTGACTATACCAACCTTTACTGATATACTTGCACCTCCGAGCCTGTCATTCTCACCCCCGACAACGTTTTACCATTTAACTAGAGATTTTAAAATATTGTCAATGTTGTCCACTGTTTAACTACTCTGACCACCACTCCCACCTCAGAAACCCCTATTGGCTCCCAAAAGCCTCCTGGGTACACAGTCCTCCCTGGGTGCTGAACAGTCTCCATGCATGGCCCCTCTGGTGCCTCCTGGGTACACAGTCCTCCCTGGGTGCTGAACACTCTCCATGCATGGCCCCTCTGGCACTCCAGCTTGGCTCCTATTGTCTTGGTTGCTGCTGCTGTCATCCCAGAATGCCTGCGACTGGCACACAGTAGGAGGTCAATTAGAGGTCTTTTTAGGAGCTGAGTACACCCTCCACTCATATCAGGCTCTTTACAAAGATCTGTGATTGTTGTCCAATGGTCCTTATCGGTCTCAGTTTCCTCATCTGTCAAATGCGTTGGCTTCGCTGCACTGCTGTAGGGTTAAATAAAATCTCTATAGTACCTATTGAATACCTGCCACTTAGCAGGGATTAATTAAACGGTAGTTATTATTACTATTAGAGCTGATTTTAATGGTGTAATTTGGCTGTTGGTTTGAGAGAGATATTCTTTTTTTGTTGTTGCTGTTGTTGTTGTTGTTTTTTTGAGACGGAGTCTCACTCTGTCGCCAGGCTGGAGTGCAGTGGCGCAATGGGTCACTGCAACCTCTGCCTCCCAGGTTCAAGTGATTCTCCTGCCTCAGCCTCCTGAGCAGCTGGGACTACAGGCATGTGCCGCCACGCCAGGCTAATTTTTGTATTTTTAGTAGAGACGGGGTTTCACCATGTTGGCAAGGAGGGTCTCAATCTCTTGACCTTGTGATCTACCTGCCTCAGCCTCCCAAAATGCGGGGATAACAGGCGTGAGCCACCATGCTTGGCTGAGAGAGATATTCTTTGCCATGTTAGAAATATATTTTTATACATATATTTTTTTCTTAATTTTCTGAGATTTGAATTCAGAATATGTTTAAATTCATTGAATAATTGTTATCAAACATAAGTTAATTAAAATATTTTAGGCCAAGGTGGGCAGATCACTTGAGCCCAGGAGTTTGAGACCAGCCTGGGCAATATAGTGAGACTTTATCTCTACAAAACATAAAAATAAAAATTGACATTGAAATGCCATATTACATCATTGGACTGCCTCATAGTAAATGATTCTTATGTTCCTGAGGTCAATCCTAATAAACCAGCGGATTGTTCTCTTGCTAGATTGCTGAACGTAGTAGTTTATATCATACCATGAATTTTTACATTTATATTTACTTTTAAAATCTGTTAATCTTATCAGAATTCAGCAATTCGATTTTCTCTGATATTTAAAAAACATATATACCTTCTCTTTGAAGCATTTTCTCTTCCTTTTGCATTAATTTGATAATAGTATTTCAATATTTAATTGATTTTAATGTTTGTCCTTAGTAGTTTTGTATTGTTACATCTCCTGTCTTGAATCCTCATTTTTGATTTATCTCTCTGATGACTGAAGCATGTCTTAAGATACTTTTTTTCTAGGAGAGCTATGTGGCTGACATATTTTCTGAAACTTGTATCATCTGAAACTGTCTTTATGTTGACCTATCAGGGGAAAAACAAATTTGTTGGGTATGGAATTTGTGGCCTTAACCTGTTCCCCATCAAGACTGCTTTAAAACGCAGACCCATTTTCTTCTGGGTTACGCTGCTGTTGAGAAATTTAAGGTGAACCTTTTTTTTTTTTTTTCAGCCTTAGTGCTCACAAGACATATTTTAGATTTTGTAATTTCAAAAACTGTCCCTAGGGTAAGTCATTGTTTAGTAGGTATTGCTGTAGCACAATGAAAAACAAAAGATGTCTTCTATTTTGAGTTTAATTAGTGACTTTAATTCATTTGCTCAGTTTTCTTCTTCAGGGCATCCTTGGAAGTACATTTTGCGAGAAACAGACAGATAAAAACCTAGATCTGGAGGGATAAATTGACATGTATAGCCTCTGGCTCAGGCTTAAAAAATTGTTATTAAAGCATTAAAAATTTACGTATTTGCTTTTTAATTTACACACAGTACAATGAACTCTTTGGTATAGAGTTCTATGAATTTTGATAATACTTGGTTATGTAATCAGCCCCACAATCAAAATACAGAACGTTTCTCTCACCCCTTTCCCCCAAAATTCCCTCACGCTGACCCTTTGCAGTCAACTCCATCACCAACCCCTGGCAACCGTTAATCTGTTTTCTATTATCCAGGTTACTTTTAAAGAAATATTGTTCATTTTATTTAAAAAATAATCGTATACCAAACTTGCCCTTTTTTTTCTTTTAGTGTACATTTCTATGAATTTTAGCACACATATAGGTTCTTGTAACTATGACCACAGTCAGTTCCATCACGCTTCAAAAACTCCTTATGTAGTTACTCCTCATCCCTCACCCCCACCCCTAACTCCTGGCAACCACTGATCTCCATCTTGTAGTTTTGCTGTTTCCAGAATGTCATATAAGTGAAATCATACAGTATATAGCCTTTTGAGACTAGCTTTTCTCACTTCATATAATGTCTTGATATTTGTCCAAGTCGTTCTATGTATCAATAATTTGGTCCTGGCCGGGCATTGTGGCTCACGTCTGCAATCCCAGCACTTTGGGAGGCCAAGACAGGCAGATCACCTGAGGTCAGGAGTTCGAGACCAGCCTGGCCAACATGGTGAAACCTCGTTTCTTCTAAAAATACAGAAATTAGCTGGGCATGGTCGTGGGTGCCTGTAATCCCACATACTTGGAAGACTGACACAGGAGAATCGCTTGAACCTGGGAGGCAGAGGTTGCAGTGAGCGGAGGTACCACTGTATTCCAGCCTGGGTGACAGAGTAAGACTCCTTCTCTAATAATAATAATAATAATAATGATAATAATAATCTGGTTCTTTTTACTGCTGAGTAGCATTCCATTGTTTGGATGTACCATAGTTGGTTTACTAATTTACCCTGGCCCAGAATTTAGGATCTCATGGGCATTCATCAAGGGCTTCTCACAATATCACTTCATCTCTGATCTGCCCCTTCCCAATTTCCCCCTTCCCACTCAGGGCTAGTGGGGTGAGTCCTACTTTGCCTCCCCCAACCGTCCTCGCATCCTCTTCATATCAGCCCTCCCCTGAAGCAATACCACGTCCTTCCACTCCAAGTGTAACTCCGTCCTGGGAGATGTATTTCTAGTTGTGAGAACAGGGATAAGGGGGGATAGGGAGAGTGTCTGTGTGGCCCCAGGGCCCTGAACCAGATGCCATGGTTGGGGGGAGCCAAATGCTTTTCTGACTTTCTTCCTGATGCTTTGAGCTGCTGTGATTCAAAGGTGGAGTGGGAATAGCCCGTGATTGTGTTTTTCATTTCAGTCCTGTTGACTCTGTAGCCAGGACCAATTCTCACACCTAAACATGCAGCCACTCCTTTTAGTGTCCGGGGTGAAATTTCTTTATCAGTTTGGACATTTTCATTGTGAGCTGAGAGGGGCCTATTGGGCCTTGCAAGCCTGTGGTCAAGTTTGTCCATAGCTCTCCTGTCTTGCACTTTCAATCACTTTCTGCTGGTGCTTTCCTCCAATGCCTAGGAACCAAGTCAAATCTCTCCCATCATTTAAAACACAAACAAAAAACAACAGCTAAAAAGATCATCTTACCCTGAGAACTGGGTCCTGCATTATGCCATCCAACAGCTGGTTTTATAGAAGTAATTCTACACTCATTATCTTCACTTTCTAATGTATGTTCAATTCTGTTTTTTTTTCTGGAGATTTATTTTTACAGTTTTATTATTACTATTATTATTATTATTATTTTTTGAGATGGAGTTTTGCTCTTGTTGCCCAGGCTGGAGTGCAATGGCACAATCTCCACTCACTGCAACCTCCACCTCCTGGGTTCAAGCAATTCTCCAACCTCAGCTTCCCAAGTAGCTGTGATTACAGGCGTGCACCACCACACTTGGCTAATTTTTTTTTGTATTTTTAGTAGAGACAGGGTTTCACCATGTGGGACTGGCTGCTCTCGAACTCCTGACCTCAGGTGTTCTGCCCGCCTCAGCCTCTCAAAGTGCTGGGATTGCAGGCATGAGCCATTGTGCCCGGGCTTAAATATTATTATTTTTATAATTATCATAATAATATGTGCTCCTTGCATAAAACTTGTAAAGTTCAAAAAGGAATAAAGAAGGTAACGACAACTCCCACAACCATATTGTTACCCAGAGGCAGCTATTAGTAACATTTGAACACATTTATTTCACATTTTATTAAGGATGGTTTTCTTTCTCCTTCATGATATTGTACTCTACGTAATTTTTAGTATTGATTTCTTTTATCCTCAACATTATATTATGAGCATTTTCCTGTAGTATTAAAGAAAACTCTTCAAACACATACTTTTAATGGCCTTGTAGTATTTCAAAGTATGGATGCACCATATTGTACCATTATCTAAGAGCTGGACATTTAGATTCTTTTCAATTTTTTTCTTAAGATAGTTTCTAGAAGGAGAATTATTTCTTAAACAAATGTAAACACTTCTAAGACCTGTGATACATATTAAATTGCTTTTCTGCAATGTTGGAGCAACATTGCAGAATGTTGAACACTCTCTAATCTGGACACTCTCTGCTCGGCAGTGATTTTGAGCACTGCTTTCCCAGGTGACTGTGGTTGAGCCTGATGTCATCATCAAATCAGTTCCACTAGTATGAAATGGGTAGAGAGCATTTTGTTGTTTTATTTTGCATCTCTAAATGCTGCATGATATTCCATGGTATGGACATGCCTTATTTTATTTAACTATTTCCCTTTTACTAGTCATTTGTGTTGTTTCTAATTTCTCATTAACAGAGCTAATGTTGCATTAAATCATCCTTGTACATAAATTATTCACTTAATTGATTATGTTTTCTCTTTCCCCCATATACAGGCATATATGGAGATATCATGGGTGTGGTTCTAGACCATTGTAATCAAGCAAATATTGCAATAAAGTGAATAACAGGATTTTTTTGATTTTCCAGTATATATAAAAGTTGTATTTACAGTATACTGTAGTCTATTATATTTGCAACAGCATTATGCCTAAAATTATATACTTGAATTAAAAACACCTTATTACTAAAAAAAGCAAATGGTCTTCTGAGCCTTCACTGAATCGTAATCTTTTTGATGGTGGAGAGAAGGTCTTGCCTTGATGTTGATGGCTGTTTTCTGATGAAGGTGGTGGCAGCTGAAGGTTGTGGTGACTGTGGCAATTTCTTAAAAGAAGACAATAATGAAGTTTACTGCATTGATTGCCTTTTTTTCATGAAAGTTGTCTGTGTAGCACACAATGCTGCTTGGTAGCATTTTATCCACAGTAGAACTTCTTTCAAAATTGAAGTCAATAATCTCCAACCCTGCCCCTGTTTTATCAACTTAGTTTGTGTAATATAATAAATCCTTTGTTGCAATTTCAATAATGTTCACAGTGTCTTCACTAGGAGTGGATTCCATCCCAAGAAACCATTTTATTTGCTTCTCCATTAGCAGCAAGGCCTCATCTGTTAAGTTTGATCATGAGACTGTAGCAGTTTAGAGCCATCTCCAGGCTCCACCTCTAATTCTGGTTCTCTTGCTCTTTCTAGCATATCCATAGTGACTTCCTCCACCAAAAACTTGAATCTCTCAAAGTCATCCATGAGGGTTGGAATCAACTTCTTCCAAACCCCTGTTCATGTTGATATTTTGACTTTTCTTCCTATGAATCACAAATGATGTTCTTAATGGTATCTAGAATGTGAATCATTTCCAGAAGGTTTTCAATGTACTTTGCCCAGTTCCATCAGGAATCACTATTTATGGCGGCTATAACCTTATGAAATGTGTTTCTTAAGTAACAAGACTTGAAAGTTGACATTATTCCTTAATCTACGGGCTGTAGAATGGATGTTGTGTTAGCAGGCATGAAAACAACATTCATCTTGTACATCTCTATCAAAGCCCTTGGGTGACTAGGTGCATTATCAATGAGCAGTAATATTTTAAAGGCAGTATATATATTTTTCTGAACAGTTGCTATCAACAGTGGGCTTAAAATATTCAGTAAACCATGGTGTAAACAGATGTGCTGTCATCCAAGCTTTGTTCATTGGTAGAGCACAGGCAGAGTAGATTTAGCATCATTATTAAGGACCTTAGGATTTTTGAAATGGTGAATAAGCATTGGCTTCAACTTAAATTTACCAGTTGCATTAGCCCCTATCAAGAGGGTCAGCTGGTGCTTTGAAGCATGGAAGCCAGGCATTGACTCCTCCTCCGTAACTTCTTCTAGATGGCATCTTCTTCCAATGTTTCATCTACACTGCAAAGCTACTGTTTAGTGTAGCAACATTCATCAATGATCTTAGCTAGATCTTCTGGATAGCCTGGGGCAGCTTCTCTAACAGCACTTTCTGCTTCACGTTGTACTTTTATGTAATGAAATTGGCTTCTTTTCTTAAATCTAATGCACGTATCTCTTCTAGCTTCCAATTTTTCTTCTACAGCTTCCTCACCTCCCAGCCTTCACAGAATTGATGAATTAGGGCCTTGCTGTGGACTAAGCTGTGGCTTAAGGGAATGTTGTGGCTGGTTTGATCTCCTACCCAGACCACTCAAACTATCCGTATATTAGCAATAAGGCTGTTATGCTTTCTTATCTGCTTTCTTTCACTGGAATAGCACTTTTAACTTTCTTCAAGACCTTTTCCTTTGCATTCACAACTTGGCTAACTGTTCAGCCCAAAAGGCTTAGCCTTCAGCCTATCTCAGCTTTTGACATACCTTCCTCACCAAGCGTAATCATTTCTAACTTTTGATTTAAAGTGAGAGATGTGTAGCTCTTCCTTTCACTTGAACACTTAGAGGGCATTGTAGGGTTATTAAATGGCCTAACTTACATATTTTTGTGTCTCAAAGAATAGGGAGGCCAAGGAGAGGGAGAGAGATGGGGGAAAGGCTGGTGGGTGGTGCAGTCGGAACACACACAACATTTATTAACTTCACCATCTTACATAGGTGAGATTTGTGGCACTCCAAATCAATTGCAATAGTAACATCAAAGATCACTGAACACAGATTATCATAACAGATATAACAGTACTGGAAAAGTTTGAAATATTATAAGAATTATTAAATTGTGACACAGAATCAGGAAGCAAGCACATGTTGTTGGAAAAATGGCGTCAACAGACTTAGTGGACACACGGTTGCTACAAACCTTCAATTTGCAAAAGGCATATTATCTGTAAAGTGTGGCTTGGAAGGAATTTTTCAGAACTAAGAATTTGGAGGCAGAAGGTGAAGTGTTCTGGGACTTTTCCGAAGGGTACCAGGAAGCACCCTCTCCCACAGAGCGCCGTCCAGCACAGGCCTGCTGCCCTCCCTCCCTTCCCTCTTCTATTCGTTGACTTTTGGACTGATTTTAATTTTCATTATTTTTTTCTTCTGGGAGAGAGTCTCGCTCTGTTACTCAGGCTGGAGTGCAGTGGTACCATCTTGGCTCACTGTAATCACCACCTCCTGGGTTCAAGCCATCCTTGTGCCTCAGCCTCCCAAGTAGCTGGGATTACAGGTGCATGCCACCACACCTGGCTAATGTTTGTATTTTTAGTGGAGATGGAGTTTCACTACGTTGGCCAAGCTTGTCTCAAACTCTGTCCTCAAGTGGTCCACCCACCTCGGCCTCCCAAAGTGCTAGGATTAGAGGCCTGAGCCACCACACCACACCTGACCTGGACTGATTTTTAAAACTGTGGCAAAATATACATAAGAGTGACCATTTTAACCGTTTTAAGTGTATAGCTCAGCAGCATTAAAAACGTTTACATTGCTGTGATTCCATCACCACCATCCAGCTCCAGAAATTTCTCATCTTTCCAAATGGAAACTCTGTACCCATTAAGCATTAGGTTGAAAGTAATGGTACCAACCTAATACTAACTTCCCAGCCCTTCTCCCCGCAGCCCCTGGTAACCACTGTTCTACATTCTGTATCTGTGAATTTGCCTATTCTAGACACTTCATGTAAGTGGAATTTGTTGTATAATGTTTGTCCTTTTGTGACCGGCTTATTTCATATAGCATAATGCCTTCAAGGTTTGTTTGTATTCTCTCCTTTAATATGTATTGTACACCTGTTCTATGCCAGGTCTACACCTTGGCTTAGGTACACCAAGGAGGCGAGATATAGGGCAGGTAGGTAAACACCATCAGCTGAGACATCCATTACTGAGTTCATACTAACAGAGATGAGCCTATCACAGGCTTCTCAAGCTCATGATTAACAAAGAGGAAAAGAGACAAAAGGGAAGATTAGGTTGAATAGAGAGAGTGAAGAAAGCTGTTACCATTGACTAGGGAGAGGAAGGCTTGGGTGGGATGGAATGGAGATTAATTTGGTTAATCAAGACGTCCTAGGTACCTTCAGGAATGATGGGTGGTTAGGCGATGGTGGTGTAAAATCTTGCTTAGCATCAAAAGATGTCATGGTGGAAAGGGGCTTAGAAATAGGTGACTACAGTCTCATTATGCAAGATTCAAAGATGCAATGCACAATTCTTACTTCGACATCTACGAAACAATCCTAGTGTCTTTTCTAGAGGTTTCCACTGCTGTCAGCTGGCATGGATCCTTTTCATGCTTTTTCTCTGCTTTTCCATATATGCATATGGACACATAGACATCTGTATGTTTCTCTCTGTGTGGGGGTTTGTGCATTCTTTGACCTAAATGGAATGATACTGTGTGTGAGTATTTTTGCAACTTTACATTTTCACCAAATGGCATATCCTGAGATCACATCGTAGAGGTGCTTATAAAGCTACTTTGCTCTTTTTAATGGGCCCATGTTATGAACACTATTTTGGATGTTGGTTTGGCTGCTTTCACAAAGACCAAATTACAGAAGCTTGCACAAGGTAGGAGGTGGTTTCCATGTAAGTGTTGGAGCAGGCAGTGATCAGATGGATAGGCAGCTCTGATGACTCCACTGCATCATCTCAGAGCCAGGCTCCTCCTCCCTTCTTGCTTTGTCATCTCTTAGGGTGTTTTCCCCATTTTCATGACAGAAACTATCTCTTCACCCTCAGAAAGGGGAGCTTTTCCCAGGCCCTGGAAAAGAGGAAAGAGGAAATGGAAGGCAAGTGTCTTCCTTTCAGGGTGTGACCCAGAAGATGCAGCCATCACTCTGCTTACAACTCATTGGCTACTCTTGTGGCTGCAAGGGAGGCTGGGAAATGTCGTTTCCAGCTGCACATTTACAGGCCCAGCTCTTCCTAAAAGCCAGGGAAAATTAACATCAGGATCACAGCCCCTCCCACTGTGTGTATGCATCCTCGTTTACTAAGCCATTTTTCTATTGGTGGATCTTTAGACTATTTCTTACTTTCCGCTATGGCAAGCCTCACTGCAGTGACTATCCTCATATGTGCTGTTTTTGGGTGCACAAGAGTTTCTGAGACATCTGAGGCCCAAGGAGGTGGAGTAACTTGTCTTGATTCACAGGCTCTTTAGGAAGAGTGTGGGGGGATAACTGGGACTTTTGATTCCCACTCCCAGGATTCTAATATGACCATACTTTCTCTCTCTGGAGGAGGAGTGTTGTTTGCTCCTATACGGTACTGGAAAGAGCTATTTCTCAAACTTTCATTTGCACATGAATCACCTGGGGGGTCTCATGAACATGCAGACTGTGATTCAGCAGATCTAGGGTGGTGCCCCTGATTCTGTCTTCCTAAAGAGCTCCCAGGCAGTGCAGGTGTTGCTGGACTGTAGACCACACTCCGAAGAGCAAGGTTACTTCCCCTAATTCCTCTTCTCACCAGAGAAAGACAACACCTTTAGGCAGAAGTTTCTTAACTCATTGACATCAAAGAGTAGACCACAGGAGGAAATTCTCTGTCAAATGATGCATAGACCCCAAGGGCTGGGTGATGTTAGAATTCGGCAGTTCTTTCTTATTTCAGGCCACTCTCTTTGATGACATGACCCTTTTCTCTGGTCCTGTGTCATCAGTCCAGGGCAATGGTTTCCAACCTTGTCTCTGGTAGCACCACCCTCACAATATGTTAAAATCATCTACGCGATCACGATGGGTTAAAGTAGGTAGCCACAGGGCTCTTCTAGTTTACCCTTGCTGCTGTAACAAATAATCACAGACTTGGTGGCTTAACCCATCACAAATGGATCCTCTTGTAGTTCTGGAGATCAGAAGCCTGAAACGGCTTTCACTAGACTGAAGTTGAAGTGTCGTCTGTACTCCTTTCTGGAGACTCCAGGGAAGAATGCATTTCCTTACTTGTTCCAGCTTCTAGAGGCTGCCCACATTCCTTGGAGTGTGACCCTTCCTCCATCTTCAAAGCCAGCAACCTCTCTCTGACACTGACTCTGACCCTCCTGCCTCCCCTTTTCCCTTATAAGGACACTTGTGGTTATGTTGGACCCACCTGGATGGTCCAGGATAGTCTCCCATCTCAAGATCCTTAACTGAACCACATCTGCAAAGTCCTGTTTATCACGCAACGTAGCATAGGCACAAAGTACTAGGATGTCCACGATGGCCATGACTGCCTTCCACAAACAGGAAGTCCACAGCCCTGCCCACTAGGCCTTCCCTCTGCCTCCCTGAGGTGGATCCTGAAGCCCTTCTGAGGGGCCCCCAGGCAACCAGCTCCGCAAGTGACTTCACAAGGAGCCCCTGAGGACATACATATATATGTGTGTGTGTGTGTGTGTGTGTGTATTTGAGACGGAGTTTTGCTGTTGTCACCTAGACTGGAGTGTGCAATGGTATGATCTTGGCTCACTGCAACATCTCCCGGGTTCAGGCGATTCTCCCGCCTCAGTCTCCCAAGTAACTGGGATTGCAGGCACGTGCCACCACGCCCAGCTAATTTTTGTGTTATTAGTAGAGACGGGGTTTCACCATGTTGGTCAGGCTTGTCTTGAACTACTGACCTCAGGTGATCTGCTCTCCTTGGCCTCCCAAAGTGCTGGGATTACAGGCGTGAGCCACCACACCTGGCCTCCCTGAGGATATTCTAATGGGTCACTGGCTGCCGCGTTGAGGCTACTGACCAGAGATGGGCCAGCCCTCAGGCCTGCTGGGCCCTGAGGCAGATCTCAAAGGACTCCAGGCACATTCTGGGAGCTGCTGAAGCCGTTGGAAAAAATTAGGTCAATTCACCAGTCTGAGCTTGTTTTGTCCACCACTGCCCCACCAACGTGTGTGTGTGTGTGTGTGTGTGTGTGTGTGTGTGTGTGTGTGTGAAGAGAAAGCAGAGATTCCAGCAGGTCTACGGCTTTTTGCACACTTGTTTCTTTGTTTTCATCTGTTTGACTATTATTTTTAGCACCCAGATTACCTAAGAGGAAGGGAGGAATTGGAGGAGAGGGGAGAAGGTGGGAAGGAGAGAGCTACCCCAGATCTATTGTTCCATGTTGTGCCCATCTGTGCAGGGCCTTAGGCAGTGGCAGATTGTGGTCTGGCCTGCTCAGGTTCTGGTATGGACTTTTCTGGGCCCCAGAGCCCAGAAAAGTGCTTCCAGGCGCATGGGATTGAGTTCTCAGTCCACAGGAATAACCCAGAGTGACCTACGTGGTGAGAAAGCCCTCCCAGCAGGGGCCAGGCCACTGGGAAGTAAGAGTCCCTGAGAAGGTGCCCCTGGAGCTGGCTGTGAGCTCCCCTTCGTGTGAAGCCTTCCCCAGCCATTCCACCTGCCTGGAGATGCCTGTCTCCCCTGAGTGAGGCAAGGGCGATGCAGTTCTCACCTGCACCATTTAGTAGCAGAGTTCTTGGTCAAGATACTTAATGTTTCTGGGCTTCAGTTTTTTAATGTGTGAAACGGGGATGTATCTATGTCATGTGATTTTTGTTTTGTTTCGTTTGAGCATTACATGAGATAATACATATTTAGAAAAACCAGAACAGTGCCTGATCCACAGAAAGCATCCAATAAGTATGCATTATTATGATTATTGTGCATAGGACATTCAGTGTGGGAGTGGGGCCTCTCCAGGTGTTGTAGGAGAAACGGTGTTGACTTGGAAGATAAAAGACCTGCATTGCCTCACGGCATGGGCTGCTGTGGTCACATCTATTCTCTAATCCAGTCCTCAGTTCCCGTGCCTGTGAAATGGGAATACTTACCTGGCCAGGTGGGTACTGAATGGTTCCCAGAGGAATCAAATGCAACAGGGGAGGCATCTTTTTGCATATAAAGGGCTCTGAACATAAAATGGAGGCTGAAGATGGTGATGACGCACTTCTCCCCCTCCCCACTCCTATCGGCAAACTTCCTCTGTGGTTGGGAAAGGTGCCTTTTTCATCACTTCTCCTCCAGTTACAGCAGCAGCTTGAGGTCTGCAGGTTTTGCTGCCAAGCTTGCTGAAGCCCAGGTGTGTGAGCTGAGGGCTGGCGTCTGTCTTGGGGGAGCATTCGGACATGTGCTTGGCCACGTGGAGACAGGTCGAGGGAGCAGTGATGTGTCAATAGGTCAGGAAAGGAAAGATGAGCAAAGCCATTCAGGCGACACCACTCTTGACAAAGACAGCAGGAGGGGCTGTCAGGGTGGGGTTAGGTCAGAAGGGTCAGTTTGAAGTGCGTCGTAAACCCTCACCATTTGGACACACACACTCCACCAAAAGTGTTCAACCAAGTTGCTATCTCTGATGTCAGCCCAAAGGGCCCTGGTTGATCAAATGCGGGGCTTTATAAATGAGGAAACTGAAGCTTGGATAAGGTAATGACCTACCTGTGTCCACATACTGTGCTAGAGACAGAGGTCAGATCTCCTGAGCCCCAATACACTGGCGTGTTTTTGTTTTGGTTTGGTGTGTTTTTGTTTTGGTTTCTTTTTCCCTAGCATTTTGTATTTCTTGGCTACCCTTGATGGCCACAGTTTGCAAGGCAACCTACATAAAGGACTTTCTTGGGGGACAGAGCAATCCTTATGTGGCTGGGGCAAGAGGGGCTTTCAGCCATGAGGAGCCCCTGTGCCATTGTGAACTGACCTTGCTGGCGACTCCCTGACATGCCACTGGGCACTGCCGCTTGCCCTCCAGTGTCCTGTGGCGCTGGTCTGAGCTCGGCGGTTGGGGCTGCCTGTGAGGGTCAGGTCTCCCAGCCTGGTGACTGGCAACTGGCATGGCTCATGTCTCATGCCTCAGCTTGTGTGAGAAGCGGACATGACTCTTACAGCAAGGCAGAGTGTTTCCTCACTGCCCGGTAACTGACACGGCCACAGCCTGGAGAGCCCGGGATGCTTTGCAGCCCTCCAGCCCCCGAGTGCACGCTGCTTGCCTGCCTGGGTTGAGTCCTGGCCTTGCCGCGTGGGCCACCACTATCCCGAGGCCTCAGCTCGTGACTCTTTTGTGCCAACAACATCACTTCTCCACTAGCCTGGTGCTGGGCTGAGGAGCTTAAAACAAGTCTCAGTGGCAATGTGTCCAAAAGGGATATTGACAAATTGTACCACAGTATGTCATGTTGACATTGACTGACAAGGGCTGTGGTAGGTGACAGAACTCACAGCCACCGCAGAGCCTGGGATCACACGCAAAGCCATGTGCACATCGTCCAACAAGAGCAGCAGTACCCCCAGCCGGGCCACGAACCACACTGTGGGGTCCCAGACTCCTCTTGCCCACAGTTTAGAGTCTGCCCAGCTCCAAGGTACCCAGTTTGCTGAGGGACGGGTGAAGGAGAAAACAAGGAGAAAACATGGGAAGAGGGTGGGAGTAGGGAGAGGAGAAGGAAGACGAGAGAGAATTAGGAGAGGAGGCCTAGGAAAGCAAGCTACCTGAGTCCCCAGTGACTGAGGGGCAGATTTGGGGAGAAGTCGGTCAAAGAGATGGAGATAAATTACTATAGTGATCCAAAGAGATCCAGACAGAGATGAGGAAACAGACAGAGACAGAGACAGAAGGAGAGAGCCGGGGTGTGAGGGGAAGAGAGAGACCCAGTGAGATGGAGGTGGGGGAGGAAGAAAAAAGGGCAGAGAGGCCCAAAGGGAGGGAGACAGGTATTGTCCCAGAGGGTCAGAGTGGTTGGACACAGGGGCAGTCCTTTAACACTGCCCGAGAACAAAGCCCCCGGATGCAGCCAGCCTGGGCCACGGCCGTCGTCCCCCAGAGATGATCTGCATCCTCCTGCCAGGTGCTGCTGCAGCCAATTTAATGAACCCAGAAGGAGGTCCCTGCTGCCTCAAGATTGATTCAGGTCATTTGTCAGTAATTGTTCTGCCCAGCCCAGCCCAGGAGCAGTTAAGTGATTTAAAACCAGAGAGAGAGAAAGAAGAGAGAGGAGAGAGAAAGAGAGAGGAACCCGATGAGGAGATGCCCCAGGGAGATCTACCCCTAACCTCCATGACACTCTGAGAACCAGCGCAGTCCTTGCCCACCTCCTGCTGTTTGTGAAGACATCAGAGGCATTTGTGGACAATTCCTCAGGAATAAAAAGCCTCTTTATTCCGAGGCGTCTCTGGAGCACAAGAGTCCTCCTCAGACACCGCTGATGTGTTAAGGACTGAGAAGAGATTGTGACCTACCCTGTCTGGTCCTCATCACCACTGCACTGGGGGAAGGGGGTGAGACTACCTGGGGTGTCATCCCAATTCTGACCCTGCCTCCAGGAGCAATGGAGCTCTCTCTCACTTCAAGTCTCAGTTTTCCCATCTGTACCAGGAGGAGCTCAGGCCAGGGGTGAAGCCCCTGTGAGCTCTGCTCTGAAGCTCTGCAGGGTCTGCGTGTGGCGGGTGAGCCAGGGATCCTCAGGGTTAACTGAAGGGCAGGTGAATGTTGAGGTCTACAGGGCTGGGGCTCCCCTCCAGAAGGCCTACCTCCCCTGGCACTCCGGCCCCCTTTCCTTGAATCTTCAGCTGAACTAAGTAATTGCAGAACCACAGAGCTGGAAGAGGTTGACTTCAGGGGTCACTAGCTAAATGGGTTACATGTTCTGAGCAGGTCAAGACTGACAGTGTGGCCTCTGAAACCAGACACCCTTGAATCTGAACCTCAGCTCTGCCATTTCCGATCTGTGTGACCTCAGGCAATTGATTCAACCTCTTACAGTCTCAGCTTTCTCATCTGTAAATGGGGATAATAATACTGCTTAAATCATAAGGTGGTCATGAGGATTCAATGAGATAATGCAAACAAAGAGCTTAACACAGCACTAGGCACACGGAAAGGTCTCAGTAAATGTTTTCTGTTACAACGGCTAATATATAAGTGTAAGTATCTGCACATATTCAGACAAATCAACAAATATCCGTTTACATGGACACAGCATGTCACAAAGTCTGAGCGATCATGGAGGCACCCAGCAAAAGCAGACATTTGCTTTTACCCTCTCTCATCCTATTCCTCTCTCCAGAAGTGCTGGCTGTTGAGCTGTATTTTTCCAGACTATTTTATAGGCATGTATATACACATGTGTTAATATAGAAACCCATAGTTTGTGTCATGTTTACAAATATTGTATGTATTGTTCTATAATCTGATCTTTTTTTTTTTTTGGCTTAACAATATGTCTTTGCAGATATCTTCATTTTTTTTTTTCATATAGATTTATATCCTATTAAAAGAAAACTTCCGGCTGGGCATGGTGGCTCACGTCTGTAATCCCAGCATGGTGGGCGGATCATGAGGTCAGGAGATTGAGACCATCCTGGCTAAAAAGGTGAAACCCCGTCTCTACTAAAAATACAAAAAACTAGTCGGACGTGGTGGCGGGCGCCTGTAGTCCCAGCTGCTCGTGGGGGCTGAGGCAGGAGAATGGCGTGAACCCGGGAGACGGAGCTTGCACTGAGCCGAGATGGCGCCACTGCACTCCAGCCTGGGCGACAGAGTGAGACTCCGTCTCAAATTGAAAAAGAAAAGAAAAGAAAAGAAAACTTCTATGGAGTGCTCTACAATGTGGCTGTATCAATTTAACTTCCCTCTGTTGATGAACATTTGATTTGATTTTTCTTTCTTTTTTGTTATAGCGATACAGCAATGAACATCTTAGACATATTGCTTTGGGTGCGTGTGCAAGTATTTCTTTATAGTGGCTACTCAAAAATTTGAGTTGAGGGGTATGGACATGTTTAAATATGACAGTTCATGCCTAGTTGCCCTCCAACAATGACATTCCAATATACAGCTGTCAGCTACACTTAAGAAAATCATTTCTTTGATCTCTCTCCAACACCAAATACGTTCCTCTTCCCTCCCCGCAATTTTTGCCAGTCCGATGGGTGATACACAAAATCCCATGTCTTCTTTAATTTTCATACTCTAGCTACTTTTGAGCATGCACGTCTTCCCATGGTTTATTGGCCCTTTCTTTTTCTGTGAATGTCCCTTCAACATTCTTTTCTCATTTTTCTACTGGATTGTTTGTGTAATTTTCTCCTTGATCTGAACTGGGATTTATATATGTGGGATATTATTTCTTTGTCTTTTATTCATATGACAAACATTTTTTCCTAGTCTGTCTCTTGTCTTTATGTTGTCCTTTGTCATTTTTATACAGCCAAACTTATAAGTGGCCAGTGAGTCCTGAGTCTTTCAATACAGCTCCAAGGCTATATTTTCGTCTAATACTTTTTTTTGTTATATTTATTATATTTGGGTTTTTAACCCATTTGGAAATGTTTATGGGGCACGGTGTGAGGTAAGAAACCTAACTTTACTTTTTTGCCCCAGGGATTACTTTGTTTTTCCAGCACCACTTACGGAGTGGTCTATAATTTTCTCACTGATACGGATTGACACCTTTATCATAGAATCGAATGCCCTTTACAAGTGGATTGTAAACTGGCAGCCCTCAGTCCAGACCTAACTCACATTTTTTTCATATTAATTGTGTTCATTATTTTGAATAATAAAATTATGTGTTTCAAATGTTAAAAGGTGCAGAAAAAGTCCAGCAGAGACCTGATGGCTCTTCATCCAAATCTGCCCTCGTTTCTTCCTGGGTACCACCCAGGCTTCCTTGTGACTGTGGTCATGTGACTGAGTTGAAGCCAATAGAAGGTGAGCAGAGATCTGTGCTCTTCTAGGCCTGGCCAGTCAAGAGCACCCCCACACACATGCTTCTCCAGCTCTGTGCCTTTCCCCATGGGTTAGAACAGTGGTGAGGATGCTTCAAAGTCTCCTGTTAAAAATGGGAGAGCACCATCAGGTGGGGCCCCTGAATAATCCTGTTTATAGAAAATGCCCCCTCTGGATTATCTGATGATCCAGAAAACAACTTCTATGGAATTGAACCAGGAGGTATGGGAGTCTACTTGTTACAGCAATTCAGTTTATTTTTACTAATGCACGCTCTGAGCAGAAGGTTCCTCTCCTCTGTTTCTAGCCTTCTAGTGTTCCTTCCTAGAGGCAATTCGTGTTGTTAACCTCTTGTTTACACTTCCAGAGATATTCTAGGCATTCACAATTACATATACACATATGTATATGTATGTGTTTTTTAAACTAATCATACAAATAGTAGCCCACTATCCACATTATTCTGTACCTCATTTTTTTTTCCATTGACAGTATGGAAGACCTTTCCATATTAGCACATACAGAGCTTCCTTGTTTAAAGGCTACATGATATTCCAGTGCCCAGTACTCTATTGTATGGAGATGCTATTGTTTATTTAATCAGTTGCCTACGGATGGATATTTGGGTTGTTTCCAGTCTTTTCTTACTATAAACAACACTGCAGAGAGCAACCTTGTGTAACCTGTTTTGCATCTGTTTGAGTGTATCTGTAGGATAAACTCCTAGAAGTGGGATTTCTGGGTCAAGCAGTATAAACATTTATGATTTCGATAGCATTATTCAACTACCTGCCCTAAGTTATACGCCCATGGCAATCTATGGGAGGGCCTGTTCTCTTGCACTCTCACCAACACAGTGAGGCATCAAAATGTTCACTCTTGCCAGCCTAACAGAAGAAAACTGGTATCTCATTTGTAGTTTTAATTTGCATTTTTCATATTGTGAGGAAGGATGAGCATCCTTTAGTGAATTTCTATTCACATTCTTTGCCAATTTTTCTCTTGGGTTGTGTTTTTCTGAAAGGGCTCTTTATATATTAGGTTATTAGCCCTTTGTCTATTACATGAAATACAAGTTTTTTTTCTTTTTTTTTTGACCAGATTGTCACTGATTTTTTTGTCTTTAATTGTGGTGGCTTTTGCCATGATGATAATTTTTTATGATCAAATAGATCAATTTTTTATGGCTTTTGATTATTCTTTTAATATTTAGAAAGTATTATTAAAATTAAATAATTTTGATTTTTAAATCTGCAAAATTAAAAAAAGTTCTCCAATGGTTTTTCTGTTGTTTTACAGGTTTTGTTATTAACATTTAAATTTTTGATTCACTTATTCAACTCCCTTATAAAATACTTATCAACCACACACTGTGTGCCAGACACTGTTCTAGGCACTAAGGATATAGCAGTGAACAAAAAGTCAAAACCCTCTGGCTTCATGGAGCTTATATTCTTTTTTTTTTTTTTTTGGGGGGACGGAGTCTCGCTCTGTCGCCCAGGCTGGAGTGTAGTGGCCGGATCTCAGCTCACTGCAAGCTCCGCCTCCTGGGTTTACGCCATTCTCCTGCCTCAGCCTCCCAAGTAGCTGGGACTACAGGTGTCCGCCACCTTGCCCGGCTAGTTTTTTGTAGTTTTTAGTAGAGACGGGGTTTCACTGGGTTAGCCAGGATGGTCTCGATCTCCTGACCTCGTGATCCGCCCGTCTCGGCCTCCCAAAGTGCTGGGATTACAGGCTTGAGCCACCGCGCCTGGCCTTTCATGGAGCTTATATTAGAGGGGTAAAGCAAGCTGTGGATGATATATAGTAAATGAATGATAGATTATGAGCATATTCTTAGTATAATTATTATGCTATATTATGCATAATAGGTTATTAGTATAATATGCTATTATTATATTATATATGCTAGATTGTTAGTATAATAGTATACTATTATATATAATATTAATATATTATTAATATAATATGCTACTATATAATATTTATAGATTTGTATAATAATTATTATATAGATTATTAGTATATAAGATTAGATGGATATTATTTTTGTGTAAGGAGTAGTCATGGATCTAACTTTACTTTCTTTCTAGATATCTACCCATTTGTCCCCCAAGATTTATTGAATAATTCACTCTCCCTTCTTGACTTTTCACCTTTACCATATCTTCCCTTATGTATTTGTGTCTATTTCTAGACTTTCCTTTTGGCTGTGTCCATTTCTCTGTTTATTCATGTGCCAGCACCATGGTTTTAACTACTGAAGCTTTATACTATGTTTTACAATCTGATAAATCTAGTCTCCCCAGTCCTTTACTCTTTTTCAGAATTTTTCTATTATTGTTTGTTTATTTTTTCTGTATGCACTTTAGAGTCCCATGTCTATTTCTCCCAAGTTGCTATTAAGTATTACTCTAAAATTATAGATTAACTCAGGGAGAATCAACATCCTTATGACATCACATGTTCCTATCCAAGAACATAGTATGCCTTTCCATTTGTTTAAATCTTCAGTTATGGCCTTCAGGAACATTTCAAGTTTCTTAATTTAGTTCTCACCCACTTATAGCATTTAGACATTTTTTTCCCATTAGCTAACAACATTGAAAAACTGACAGAATTTTTTTTAATCTGGATTTTTTTCTGCTTGTGAAAAACGGGAAGATCTGCCAGCACTGAGCCTGCATCCTGCCAGGCTACAGCTGATTGCCCACTTGATAGAGGCTCACCCTCCTAGCGAGCATGTGCTCCCAGAACACCGCAGCTTCTGGTCGTACGCCTGGCTCACCTTCGGTGCCACTGCTTGGCCCTTACCCTTGCGTTGCCACTTGGATTTGGGACCCTGATTCAGCAACTTCTACACTCTCATATATGTTCCCATTGTAAACACGTTGATTTGAATTCCAGTAACAAATTTGACAAATGTCATAATGTCTTTCTTTTCTTCCACAAATGTTTTACATAGTGATTTTTATGTTAGTTTCTATATGGTCATAGGAAAACCCATAAGGGAATTTGGGCTAGACCAGGGTTTCCCAAATACTTACACTGTGAACCTGTAAGCTATGTATATTTTCTTATAAAAAGAACAGTAATGAGGAAAAGGAGGAGGTACGGGGGAAATGGATGGTAGGGAGCCTTAGAGAGGAATTAAGCTACAAAGGAAGAGAAAATGGGTAGAGAAAAATGGCAAGAGACCACACAATCTTGTCTTTCCCATCTGCAGACCAAGGTTTGGGGGAAAAGTCAGAGCTGAATGATGGAGTAAGCTGCATTTGTGACTAGTGAGGGGGACTGCTCAATAAGCATCAATAAAAGACCATTGGGCTAGATGCAGTGGCTCATGCCTATAATCTCAGCACTTTGGACGGCCAAAGTGAGCCCAAGAGTTTGAGGCCAGCCTAGGCAACATGGCAAAACTCTGTCTCTACAAAAATATTTTAAAAAATTAGCCAAGTGTTGTGGAATACACCTATAGTCCTAGCCCAGGAGGTTGAGGCTGCAGTGAGCCAGGATTGCACCACTGTACTCCAGCCTAGGCAACAGAGTGAGCCTTTGTTTCATAAATAAATAAATAAGCATTGTTGACCTGCTGGGATATCTACTGGTATGCCAGGACTCTTTCTTAAATGATGACCAGTTTATATTTCAATGCTGACCAGTTTATACTTCAATCAATAAAGCTAATGAAAACAACTGCCTGCCAAATTTTCAGATGGCCTGAATTTGGGAGGGACAGTAAGTAAATTGGAGGAAAGATAGCACGCACACAAACCAAGACAGTCTATGATTGAAGGGGCAAATTCAGTAAGATAAAATTTACTGAAAATAAGCATCAAGACCCATATTTGGGGCCCCCAAACCAACTATGCAAATCCTGGGTGCATGTTCAAAATGGAGGCGGGGTGGGGGTGGGGGTGTGGTTAGACAGCTGTTAGCTCAGTACTGATACAGTTGACCGAGGGGGTGTGGTTGGGCAGCATTAAGAGAAGCACAGCATCCAAACATGGAAGCAGGGAGGCATGTGTGGTCCATGCTGTTCTGCTGACACCTGGAGGAGCCTGGTCCTGGGTCCTCCCCAGGGGGAAGTAGGGCAGCAGTGGAGGCCTGTTCCTGCAGCCGGCGCAGCCTCGGAAGGAGGCAGTTTCCTCAGGTTCGAGGTCAGAATTCTGAAACCTTTCCACCTGGAGAGCTGGTTTTACAGGGTCGAATTAATTAACTAAATAATTATTTCAACAGATGCTAATGGAGCTGCACCCTGGGCTGTTCCTGGGCTAAGTGTTGGGACAATGCAGTGAACAAGACAAACAAGCCAGGTCCCCATGGAGTTGTGGTCTGGTGTGGATGGCAGCTATGAAACAAGAGCTGCCAAGCGCCACAACTTTTACAAAGATATGCCGGGTGCTCTGGGGCATATGACAGGGATCTAGGCCTGGGTTCAGGATGAGCTTCCCTGAGATCATGATTAACAGGGTCTCCTATATCCATCATGGTTGGCTGGAGGGTCACAGGTAACCACCTTGAACCACATTGCTTTTATGAGAAAATTATCCTGTATTCAAATGTACTTTTACACCCAGCCCTGTAAGGAAGCCGTTGGAGGCTGAAGGGTCATGCCTCTGGTGGTTGGCACGGACGGTGCTAGAAGCCAACAGTTCAAGGGCTTGGGTTAAACTTAGCTCTGCCACAAATATCTGTACAACTCAGGCCAATTATTTCCCCTCTCTGGGCCTCAGTTTCCTCATCTGTGAAAAGAGGCCCCTTAGACCTGTTGGATTTCTATTCTGTGGTTGGGCACTTCACGTTAACCACCCACATCCGTGTGAGCACATTCCTACACCTGTGCTGGAGTCCATTCCCAGGCCCCTGTCCTATGGCTTCCCCATAGCTCCTTGCTTTCATTGACTCAACCAACCATTTACCAGCTCTGTGGTTTAAAGGGGCAGGACTCTGCATCTGCTGGCTCCAGGGACCCTTTGCCTAATTCTTAGGGAGCCACAGTGAGACTGAATACCCAGCCACAAATACCCAGAAGGGAAGTTCCTACATGATGATCCACAGGCCTATAGATGGAATGAACCAACTACACTAGACAAATTTATGGGATCCGGGGAGGAAGCTCCCCAGTGCACAGCCCACTCCTTCAGAATGGTTCACACCAATTAGCTGAGATGTGCCAGAGTCTACCCTGGATGTGGAAGGGCTGCCGACTCCCCAGCCTACTTGTTTCTAGGTCTGGTGCCCTTTGGAACCAACCATGACATACACTCACTGGATCCAGTAAGTGGGGGAGTCAACTGGCCCCAGCTTTCCCAGCAAACCTAGGGACAAATCTAGTAGGCAGAAGCCTGTCTGCCTACTCTTCTCATAACAGGTGTTGGTGAAGGGCCTGTTACCCTTTGAAGGGAAGGATACAAGGAAACTGACAGGCTTTCTCTTCATCCTATCCCAAGTGGAGGCAATGAGATCTGCCAGATGCTCAAATCTCTTCCATCCATCTCCATGTCCCTTTCCAGCTACTGCCCTATTTTTCTCTTTCCTTGATAGCAACATTTTGGTAGAGCTATGTGCACAAAAAGCTCTCCACTTCTGCAGTCTACACTTCCTCCTTGACCTACCACCACCACCTAGCTTTCCTCCCACTGAGACCGTGACACCACAGTCATCAACAACTTTCTGTAGCCAGATCCGTGGGAAACTTCTCTATTCTCATTCTCTTGGGCCACTCAGCTACATTTGACCCTGTTGGCACCTCCTCTGTTCCAAAACATTGCTTTTCTTGGTTTCTATGACCTTATTCCTTCTTGATTCTTATTCTACCTAACTGTTTGCTCTTCAATCTCTTTGCATAGGCTCCTTTTCTACAGACCCCTTCAACTCTGCTTTATATTATATCATTTTGTCATTGCGCATTTGTGTTTTTATGTCTCATGAGTGGACTGCATTCATCTCAACCTCCCTGGCAATTAGCACAGGGATTCCGAATGTTCTAATTAGTGAATGAATAGAGGGATGAATGAACACACAAATGGATATACTTAGCACTGCTCGTGAAGTTTTGGCCAATGAAAGAGGGTGGAATGCAAGGCCAGTATTGAAGGAGACAACTCACTCACATGTGAAGTACTCAGGCACTTCCTTGACTAATGTGAAAAAACTTCCAGGAGGAGGTGGTGGAACCTGGGAGTGGAAAGGATGAAACCCAAATAGAACCAGGCTAGGATCGTGGCTCAGGTTTGTGGGCTCCTGATTCTTTTCAGAATCTCAGTTTCTTATCACGTCCAGTTTGCCACAGTTAAGAAAGGAAAGGGAAAGATGGATGCAAAGAGGATCATCAGAGGAAAAAGCTGATAAGATGAAGAAGAGGGGAGAAAAAGGTAGGCAGAGAAAGGGTCCTGAGAAATAGAATAAAGGAGGGAGAAAGTTGTCAGAAGTGTGGATCACAGAGAAAAGCGTAAGACTTTGTGTTAAGATGTAGTGTACAGTGGAATGTGTTCATAAACTGTAGCTGTGACAACAAAACTGCTTAATGGCATGTAAGGATTGTGAATGTTGTTGCCACTTGATGGTTGGCCACTCTTTATTGTTCTTGTCTCCTTTTTATCTTTATAGTAACCAAAACCCTGCTGTATGGAACTGGTTACAGCCACCTCCTGGGCAGAGGTGGACATTCCCACCCCTGGGTTTTTGGGGCATTTTCTTACCCCCGGGACAGCCCTGGCTATGCTGTGACCCTTTGTTTCTTTATCCATGTCTCCTCTTCAGAATACAAGGCCCTCAGAATACAAGGTCAAGTTTTAAGCCTTGCCAAATTGTCTATACTTCACCCTCTGACCACTACCTGATTCTATACTTCACCCTCTGACCACCTAATAGGTGTTCAATGTAATGTTTTTTTTCTTCTTTTGTGGACAAATGAATTAACGAATGAAAAGTCACAGACTCTGCCTTCAAGGAGCTTGCAGTTTCCCTGGGGATATGAGACAAAACAATATGAGATAGCTGAGAATCAATTTCCGACTTGTGTGTGTACAACAGACACCAGCAACGCAGAGCTTTCGTGTTTTAGTTCCTACCCCTTCTTCTATCACAGAAGCTGGGTCTCATCATAAGAGAAACGAAGAGCTCACGAGAGAGGCACTTTTACACTTAGTAGTCTTGATTATTACATTTGTCATCTATGATAAGTTTGTCAGGAAAAATTAGCATTGTATTAGTGGAAGTAAACATTAGAGAAAGCGCCAGCTTTTAAGTCCAGGGTGCATATGATTTTCCTATCATTAACAGAAGAACTTTAATGTTCTTCTGTTATGAGTCTGTTTCTGCTATTGGACGGCAGGCTCTTTATCAGCTTTTTATTTTTATTTTCGATTTCTAATTGTGATTATGAACATGCATTCTGCAGTCGGTCTTTCAAGCTTCACATCCTGGCTTTTCTACTTACTTGCAGTGTGACCTCAGTTTCCTCATTTGTAAATTGGTCAAAATTGGCATTATAACGGTACAATCTACTTGGTCTTCAGGAGAATTAAATGAGTAACACTCAATAAAGTTCAGTATTCTTATCATCATCATCTTCATGTTACTAGTATCCAGTATCACACCTTTCATCCTACAGGTCTTCAGTACACGTTTGTTGAATTGGAAATGCACATAAAAATATTACTTGCATTTGTAGTTGAAAATTATAATGATTAAACATAGACTTTGCACATGTAACAACAGAACACAAAGACAAGGAAAATAAAGTTAGTCGTCAAGGAACTGGGAATACAAGTTATTGCTCCGACTACAACACAAACAAACAAGACTAGTAATTCCGGGATCTGAAATGTATCCCAAGAATGGTTATGGCTGCAGATGGCTGGCCGGGGAATTCTGAGCAAGGTGCGTAATTGCACTGCGGTTGAGTGCACTTGGACTCTTGCTGTGCCCTGGTGCTCCAGTGCGTGATCCTGGCAGTCTGTGGGGAAGGAGATCTTCCAGGACTAGAGCCCACGGGGTGGAAGGACCCCTAGAGGGGTGGCATTAAGCAGTGAGGGCTTCACACTTTAGAGAGCGAGGAACAGAGTTGCCCTTAAGGATGCCCGTGTGTATCACAGTGGTGAGGGAGATGGCGGTCTCATGGCTCCCAGGAATAACCATCTCCAGCAGCCCAACTGTCTCCAGGGACTAGCTAATTTTGTCTCCGTGCTCGCAGAACTGGCACATTTTTGCTCCAAGCTCCACCAACAATGTGACTGCTCCTTTCTCTGGGTCTTCATATCTTTCTTTTGGCCTCACCAGGCAGAGTCTACAATGTGCCTTCATGCAAATTCCAGAGAGGGAGTCTGGCTGCTGGCTGCAAGCATCCTGATTTCACCCCAGTCTGGACACTAATAGCATCTGGGACAGGAGTTCTTCAGCCTCCTTCCCCTGGCCCTCTTAACATTTGATCAGGAAAGGCCCTTGGTCAAGCCACAGTCTGGGTCCCTGAAGGGGATTGACGTCTGGTCTAATATGCATTGTTTGGTGTGTGGGCTCCTAGAGGAGGCAAGGGTGGCATGAGAAAGGTTCAGGAGTGAGCGTGTGCTCCCTTTAAGCCCCCTGGCGTCTTCTGGCCCTCCAAGGGAAAACACTTTGCTGTTCTAAATGTCGTTCTCTCCCCTTGCCCCCCGCCTCTGCTGTGCCTCTCTTTCTGGCTGCTCCTGTCTGTCTCCCTCTGAAACTCTGACTGGTGTCTCTGGCTGAGGGGCTTTGAGGTCTTCAGGATCCCAGGCCTGCCCAAGGGTGGCCCGCCCTGTCTGCGTGGGTCCACCCACCCCAGGACTTGCGCCACCTCAGCTCTCTCCAATGACATGAAACTCAAGTGGGCTTCAGTGCGGAATTCTAGCCTGCAAATGAGGCGGGCACGTGTGTGCTGTCAGCAGCCTCCTCTCAGGTGGGCCCAGACAGCAGCCACTTGGGGTGGGAGGGGGTCATTACCATCCTTGACAGGCTCCAGGAAGCATCTGCTTATGACTCAGGCTGTTTCTGTTTCTTCCCTCCCTCCTTTCCCACAACACACACACACACACACACGCACACACACACACACGCAGTACAATCACACCTTTCCTCCCACCTTAAAAAAATAGCAAAAATATCATGAAATATTTTCACTTTAATTGTCACAGGGAGAGCACAGCCTGCTGGTTTTCCTGCCTGCCTGATAATTAGTCTGCAGTCTTCTCCCAGCTCCTCACCAGCAGGCTGGGTGGTGCGGAGCTAGATTGTGGGGGAAGTAATTACAGTGAGGACATCTCACCTGCTGCAGTACAAGAGGCATGTGATTACCAACACCCCGACTTTAAGAGGGGTGTGTGTGACTGAGGTCCACCTTTGTCAGATCAGTCTCCTGGGCAGGGTCTGTTCCTTTGATCTCAGAGTCCTCATGGTAGGGGAGAACACCCTGTGTGATGCAGCAGATCTGGGGCCCAGGGGACCCTCCCTCCATCATCACTCAAGAGGCTGTCAGCTGAGAAGTGAGCCAGGGGAAGAGCAGGAGGGACAGAGGAAGTGCCCTCCTCCTCACCTTGCACAAAAGCTCCGGTGCCAGGCCAGAAGGATTGTCCCTGGCTGCCTCCCACACACCCTTTCAGATTGCTGCTCTGCCTTAATTTTCTTTTCAGGGTCGTTGTTCCTGTTCTTTGGAACATGAAGTCCAAAGTTCATTTATTCATCAAACATTTATTGTGCACATGCTATGTGCCAGGCGCTGAGCGAGGTGGGAAGGACAGAGATGAGCACATCACTGTCCTGCCTTCCCAAGCTCACTCTCTAGTGGAGAGGAAATCATGCCAACTAGCAATCACCATATGGGTGATGGAATGGAATGGAGATGGGGGTGTTCTAGAAACACCAGGGAGGGGCATCCCTCAGCTTTACGCCATGGGGGTCACAGAGGAAGGCTCCCCGACTGAGGTAACACAGGCTGGGCCTTACAGAACTGGCAAAGGCTAACGTGCAGACCATGGCCTTGGGACCACATGGCATGGAGGCCAATGCCAGGCAGACAGCCTTGTCAGGAGCCTGCAGAAACACCTGAGAACTGGGAAGCCCAGCGCCACGGGCTCCATAGGAAAAGACAACTGCAAAATCAAAATGAGTAAATGGTCCATTAAATGCCTACAAAACGTGCTATTATGTCAACCAGTCAACTGCATCTCCACTCAACTCCTCCACACTTATATATAAAATATACTTAATGTGGCATGTGGGTAAATTGAATGGGTTTGATATGATTAGGGGCCAGGCCTCCCCAGGACAATTCTAAATCAGCTCTGCTGGGGTAGCGCAGAGGGGGAGGAACATGGCACGTGAAGGGGCAGCGTGTGCGAAGTCAGAGAGCTGGGGAGCAGCACGTCGGGCTGGGTTCCTAGGCAGGAGAGGGCCTAGCGGGAAGGTGTGTGTACATGGTGGGTGGAGGCTAGGGGTAGGGGGTTGTACCCACAGGGGCCGTAGAAGCAGGAGAGGCAGCTGCTGGCCACCCACATGATCTGAAAAGGACCAGACAATGTACTCATGAAGGCCCTGCCTGTAGCTTTGGGGCACAGCAAGCTTCCCTGCAGCCCAGATGCCGGCCTCGACGCTGGGTTTCCGCCGCATTCCCGCGCCCCCTGCCCACCCCTCTGTGGCCACTTCCGGGCGCCACTGAAGATAACCACGCATCCCACAATTCGCCGAGGTTTGTTTTCCCTCCAACTCCAGATGGCCTATCTGGGGACGGCCGAGGCCCTCGGGTGCGGGCCATTGCCGTTTTTGATGAGCTGTGCACATATGGATACCCAAACATCTGGAGCGGCCATGTGCTGCGCGGGGCAGGCCAGCCCTGGCGAGCCAATCAGAGGCCCCGGAGCGCCGGGAGGCTGCGCGGCCCAGCCAGTGAGCACGGATAAATTATTCATGACCAAGTTATTTGTGGTGCAAGGGGTCCATCAGCTACTTTGATTAAAAATCCAATGAGTAATGAATATGCAAACGCCAGCGACTGCTCCGAGCAACAGATTTGTCAAATTGTCTATACTTCACCAAGATAAAGGAAAATCTCCTGGGGTACCGAAATTGAAAAACCGCACCGTCAAATCACAGCATTATCTTAATTATCAAATCTCCTTGGCCATGCAAATACCCCGCGTGAAGCTGAGCGGGGCGACGGGAAAAATCGAGAGAGAGAGATATGTATTTGTCTTCCAAACCAGGGGCCTGGCTAGTGAGAAACAGCTTAGTACGGAGGAGAAGTGATTTTAATTCACATGGTGACTCCACAGCCATTTAATTATTTTAATTAGGCTTAATTAGTGGTAAATTTACAATGATATGCTTGATACCTGGCATTAAATCTTTCATGCATAAATGTTTTGTTAAAATGAGAAAAAGGCAAGTGGCATTTCGCCAGCAATTACTGCTGAATGTTCTAATGAAGGATTAGGCTCCTCCGTGATTCATGAAGACAGGCGGGCACCAAACTTGTTTGTGAGGCACTGGCACACCATAACTCATGTGCTCCCACCCGAATCATCGCTGTCCTTGTCGCTACAGAGAGCACCTGCTTTCGGGGAGGGCTGGAGTGGTGGGAGTATGGGGGGGTTGGGGGTCCTGGCTCAGAGCCCTGAGGCCCTCTGTGTGTGAGGTGGTTGGAGGGGCTCCAAGGGGCCCCCAGAGGGGTTTCATCTGTGATGCATCACAAGCAGCCGGGAGAGGGGGTCCACTGTCACCCAGCAGGGCGATTGTCTGGCCCTGGCTAGTTTGTGAGCACTTGGAATTTCTCCATGCCTGGACTGGGCTGGGCACAGAGCAGGCATGCACTAGGCAATGGCTGGAATCGTTGGAAGATGTCCTGGGTCTTGCTGAGCCATCCTGTGGCCCAGCCTGGAACTATTAATAACTACTTGTGAACCCCAAAGAGGCAAAGTCTTGGACCTGCCTTACTGTGAGCAGCAGCTCTTTGTTCTGAGTGAGTCTGGAGATCCTGCGAGATGTTCACCCAATCTTGTTCCTGTCCCATGGCCCAGTGTCTTCTCTGCTTCTCTCTGCCTGGCATTAAAAACAAATCCTTGCTCCCTACTCTCAGCGTTCAGCTTCAGCTGCCCCCCACTCCCCAAAGAGGGAACACAACAATTTGCACCTGAACCAAGATGCCAGTGTCAGGGAGAGCCAGGTGGACAGGGAGGAGGGAGCAAAGGCATGGACGGAGAAAGTGAAAGTAACTCTGCCAACTTTGCCACAGAACCCAGTAACACCCTAATATCAAGCTGGCCTTGTCCCTGGCCACCTGGGTGCAGGCTTCTCCAGAAGTCAGAAGTCCCAAGTGTGATCCCAGGGGCCATCCTGTAGGTCCTGCTTTCCCTCTGAACTCCTGGCTCCCTCTCTGCTGCTGCTGCCCCAGCCCCGGGGAGGAGGCACCGTGCTTTGCATACCAATAATGCTGTCTGTGAGTACTCGCCTCCGCCTCCCTTCTCTGAGTCCAGCACTGGATTTCTAGTCACCTTCCTTCCCTGGCTTCTTCCACTCTCTGTTCCCTTCTCATTAGCTAAGGCTCCTCTTCATCCAGTGTCAATGCCTTTGGCTCTGACTTAACCATTTCCCTGAAGAGTTCCAATGTTATGTTTCTTAAACTCATTATGAATCTCTAGTCTACAGGGTTACATTTCTTGGTTTTGGCCTCTTAACGGCCTTTTAGAATTTCTCAGCTTTTCTTTCCTTTTACAAGAGATGATGTGACTGCCAATAAGGAGACACTTTTTTGTAAAATTAGTTTTTATTTTATTTTACTCATTCAAAGGAGCATTTATGCAGCCAAGTGGGTAATTCTCTTTCCAAAGTAGTCACTACTTATATCCACTAGAATGGAAGTGCCATGAGGGCAGGGGCCCCGACAGCTTTGTTTCCTATTTAGCTCTAGTCTATCATAGTGCTTGGCATACACAGGGCATGCAGTGAATCCTTGTTGAATCAATGAGTAATTAGATCCTGCCTATCATGTGTAATTGCCTCACCATGGGAAAAGGTATTCAAAGTTCCATCTTTGTTTTCTTCTTCTTTTTTTTTTTTGAGACGGAGTTTTGCTCTTGTTGCCCAGGCTGGAGTGCAGTGGCGTGACCTCGGCTCACTGTAACCTCTGGGTTGAAGCAATTCTCCTGCTTCAGCCTCCCAAGGAGCTGGGATTACAGGTGTCCACCATCACACCAAGCTAATTTTTGTATTTTTAGTAGAGACGGGGGTTTCGCCATGTTGGTCTCGGGGTTTCAGGCTGGTCTCGAACTCCTGACCTCAGGTGATCCACCCGCCTCGGCCTCCCAAAGTGCTGGGATTACAGGTATAAGCGACGGCGGCCCAGCCCCAAGTTCCATCTTTGAATGTAAGAATCTATGTCCCACTGCTGCAGCTCTAGGATACAATGTATATTTGTTGAGTGGAACATACATGTAAAACTCTGTTTATTCCAATGGGGCAGGCGTTGACACCCAAGATAATGCCCCATATGTATCCTGTGGTTTTGTTTCTCCCTGAAACAATGGCACACACACCCGGGATATACTGTACTTCTCTTTGAAAAACAATGATTTTGGGGCTGACAAGGCTGGATCAGGGTAGAGCTGGAAAGTGGGAATTTTGGTAACCTGCCTAAGGCTAGGGACAATAGAGAAAAGGGAGAACTTTTCAGGGAGGAGAGCCTGTGAGATTCTATTGAGATGATCATATGGTTTTTATCCTTAACTCTGTTAATATGATGTATTGCATTTATTGATTTGCATATGTTGAACCATTCTTGCATCCCAGAGATAAATCTTGTTTGATCATGGTGTATGATCCTCTTAATATGCTGTTGAATTCAGTTTTCTAGTATTCTGTTGAGGATTTTTGCATACATGTTTATCAGAAATATTGGCCTATAATTTTCATTTCTTGTAATATTCTTGCCTCGCTTTGGCATCAGGGTAATGTTGGCTTTATGAGATGAGTTTAGAAGTGCTTTCTTCCCTTCAATTTTTTTGGAAGAGTTTGAGAAAAATTGGTGGTAATTCATTTTTACATGTTCGATAGAATTCACCAGTGAAGCCACCTGGTCCTGGGAGATTTTTGATTACTGATTTAATCCTCTACTCACTACTGTTTTGTTTAGATCTTCTGTTTCTTCATGGTTCAGACTTGGTAGGCTGCGTATTTCTAGGACTGCATCCATTATTTCTAGGTTAACCAATTTGTTGGTGCATAATTGTTCATACTAATCTCTTAATGATCCTTTGTATTTCTGTGGTATCAGTTGTAATATTTTCTCTTTCATTTATAATTTTATTTATTTGAGTGTTTTCCTTTTTATCTTAGCCTAGTTTATTAATTTTTGTTTATCTTTTCAAAAAACAAACTCTTAATTTTTTTGATCTTTTCTATTGTTTTGCTAATCTCTATTTCATTTCTGCTCTAACCTTTATTATTTTCTTTCTTCTAACGGTAGGCTTAGTTTGTTCTCTTTTTTTTAGTTTCTTGAAGTATAAAGTCAGGTTATTTATTTGAGCTCTTTCTTTTTTTCTTAATGTAAGAGTTTATAAATTTTTCTCTTAGAATTCCTGCATTCTAAGTTTTGGTATGTTGTGTTTCAATTTTCATTTATCTCAAGATCATTTTTTATTTTTCTTTTGATTTTTTTTTCTATGACCCACTGGTTGTTCAAAGGGGTATTGCCTAATTTCCACATATTTGTGAGTTTCTCAATTTTCTTCCTGTTATTGATTTCTAGTTTCATAGCTTCATGGTTAGGAAAGATATCTGATAGATTTTCAATCTTTTTAAATCTGTTAAAACTTATTTTGTGGCCTAAGATATGATCTATCCTGGAGAATGTTCCATGTACACTTCAGAAGAATGTGTATTCTGTTGCTGTTAGATGAAATGGTCTATATGTGTCTGTTAGATTCCTTTGGTGTATACTGCTGCTCAAGTCCATCGTGTCCTTGATTTTCTGTCTAGATAATCTATCATTGTCGAAAGTGGGGTTTGAAGTCTCCTATTATTATTGTATTGTTACTTACATTTCCCTTCAGTTCTGTTAATATTTGCTTGGTATATTTAGGTGCTCCAACATTGGATGCACATGTATTATCATTGATTTACACTCTTGATGAATTGACTATATTATCATTATATAATGACATTCTTTGTATCTCATGACAGTTTTTTGCCTTAAAGTCCATTATTTCTAAATATAGCCACCCCTGCTCTCTTTTGGTTACCATCTGCATGGAATATTTTTTCCCATCCCTTCATTTTCAGCTTATGTGTGTCCTTAAAGTTAAAGTGAGTCTCTTGTAGGCAGCATCTAGTTGGAGCTTTTTTTATAAAAACCACTCAGCCATTACATTTCATTGGATTGGAGAAATTAATCCATTACAATTTACCTAGTAATTATTGCTAGGTAAATATTTACTGTTGCCATTTTGTAAATGTTTCTGTTTTATAGTTCTCTTTTTCCTTACTTCTTCCATCTTCCTTTGTGATTTGATTATTTTTTTGTAGTGCTATTCTTTTTTAAATATTTTGTATATCTACTACAAATTTATCTTTGTTATTACCATGAGGCTTACATAAAACATATTTACAACAGTGTATTTGAAGTTGATAGCAACTTAATTTTGATTACATAAAAACTCTACCCTTTAACCCTCCACACACACATTTTGTGTTATTGATGTCACAATTTACATTTTTAATATTGTTTATTCATTAACAAATACTTGTAGCTACAGTTATTAATACTTTTGTCTTTTAACTTTTAGACTAGAGTTAAAAGTGATTTATGTATCACCATTACAGTATTAGAGTATTCTGGGTTACACCATATCCTTACCTTTATAAGGAAGTTTGAAACTTTCGTATGTTTTTATGTTGCTTATTGACATACACTTGTATCAATTGGGAGAACTCTTTTTAGCATTTCTTGTAAGGAAGTAGTGGTGAACTCCTTTGGCTTTTGTTTTATGAGAAAGTCTTTACCTCGCTTTTATTTCTGAAGGACATATTTGCCAGGTATAGTGTTCTTTGTTGGCAGTTTTTTTTTTTTTCTCTCTCTCAACATGTTGAATATATCATCCTGTTCTTTCTTGGCCTGTGAGGTTTCTGTTGAGAAATCCACTGATAATGTTATAAAGATTCCCTGGTATGTGATGAATTGCTTTTCCGATGCTGCTTTCAAAATTCTCTCTGTCATTGACTTTTGACAACATGGTTATAATGTCTTTTGGTGAAGAATTCTTCATGTTCAATGTACTTGAAGTTCTTTGGGCTTTATGGATCTGGATGTTTACTTTCCTGTCCAGATTTGAGGTTTTCTGTCATTATTTCTTTACATAAGCTTTCAGACTTTTTCTCTTTCTCTACACCTTCTGGAAGTCCCACAATTGGTTTGCTTGATGGTTTCCCATAACTCTTACATGCTTTCTTCACTCTTTTTCATTCTTTTTATTTGTTTGTTTCACTGACTGGATAATTTCAAGTATTCTGTCTTCAAGGTCACTAGTTCTTTTTTCTGTTTGATTGAGTCTGCTGTTGAAGCTCTTTATTGAATTTTCAGTTCAGTCATATTCTTCAGCTCCAGGATTTGGTTCTTTTTTTAAATCTTTCCATCTCGTTGTTGAACTTCCCATTTTCATCATATATTTTTTTCCTGATTTCATTTAGTTGTGTATCTGTGTTCTGTTGTAGATCACTGAGCTTCTTTAAGACAACTATTTTGAGCTTTTTGTCAGAAAATGCATAGATTTCCATTTCTTTCGTGTCAGCCACTGGTGCTTTATTTTGTTCTTTTAGTGGTGTCCTTTTCTCCTGAGTTTTAATGTTTCTTGAAGTCTTGTGTTTCTGTCTCTGCATTTGAGAAAATGATCACCTCCTCTATTCTTTACTGACTGGCTTTGGGAGAGAAAAACCTTCACTAGTCAGCCTGACTAGAGATTCTGGGGACCCCTTAAACCTTCTCTATGGAAGTGCTTACTTCACTCTTCTTGTTCCCTCCTTTGGGAGAAATATTAGGATTGTGTGCCTTCTCTTGATTCCACAAAGCCAGGCCAGGTGGTGAGAGCCTCCTGTTTATTTTCCCTAGGGCAGTGTCCTGAAGTGTTTAAGGTTGTGCACCTTCTCCCAGTCCAGCAGAGTCAATCTGGCTGTATGGTTTCTATGGAGGCATGTGCCATCTGGAGAACCTTGTTTGTGGCATTTGTATGGTAGTGCAGGATGCCTGCCATGAGGTAGGTGAGACGTGGAGTGATGGGAACATACATAAGCTAGTTAGAGTGTCTGTAGGTGAGGTGCCACTTGGGGTTCATGGACAAGGTTCCTGATAGACTTCAAAAACCAGCCAGTAGGATCTGAGGCCAGCTGTTGAGATTTGTGCACCAGCAGTCATAAGCTCCCTTCCTTTTTCCCTGTTTCTAGTTGCCCCTAGATGTTTCAGCTGTGCCAGTCTCTTCTGTGTTCTGGGTGAGGCAAGACAGAAGTGGGTCTACTGTTGAGGGTTTCATAATGCTGAAGAAGCTGGGTGCTCACTTTGCTCTCACTTTCCCCCATAGGAGAAATCATGGGTTGAGGGAGTTTCTCTAGGCACAGAGCTGTGCCACTTTGGGGAGAAGTGAACAGTTTCATTAAGTGAAACTGTTCTTACCTTCTTCAACGAATCTATTCTTGGATATTTTGCTCCACTAAAGTGCTGGAACCTCTCAGCTAAACTCCTGGGTTCCCACAAAGGTATACTGGCCCATGGGTGGTTATTAAAATTGGTGTTTTTGTGGAGATTTGAGGAATAGAACCTCCTATTCCACCATCTTGCTCCATCATATCTCATTTTAACTCAGTGATTTAACTCCCGACATAAACCAGACAGTTCTTGGTGGACTATATTTAAACTCAAATAGGTAATAACTGCAATTGAAACTACTGTGCCAAATGCAATTTTAGTTAGAGCAGATTAATATTGCTTCAGGCACTAATATATAGCCATTGATTTGGTGAATTCTTTTTCTAGTCCTATCAAGAAAGATAATTGGAAATATTTTACATTCATTTTGGGTGGATAACAGTACACATTTATGATTTTCCTCCAAAGCAGCCCACCCTCTGTCACAGTTGAATCTAAAGGGACCCAGACCTCTGGAGAGTTCACAGGACCTTACCTTGGGCCACCTTCTTGATGACATGATGTTAATCAGACTGGGTAAGCAAGAATTTTGGAAACTTTGCTAATGCATGTACTCCAGAGGTTGGGAGATAACGCTTACCAAGATTCAGAGTATTACCACAGCAGATTTTAGGGCTTCAGTGATCTGGGCCATTTCCTTCAAAGTAAAGGACTAGATAGTGCATCTTGCATCTCTCATCACTAAGAAAGAAGCACAACACCTGTTACACTATAGCTTAATTAAAATTTAGCTGTGAGGGCAAATCCTCCTAGTGGGCAGAACTTTAGGCTATGCATTTGACCATCTGCTTTGGACAGAGAAGTGACCAAAGACAAAAGACATATATGATCTATTTCTGAGCAGTGACTGTATCCCCAATAGGTGGAACTGATGATTCTGAAAACTAACGAGTGGTCGTAGCAGAGGACCTGTCTATCATCTCTCCTAGTGACCAAAAAGGAAGGTTTCCCTATGACTTAAGGCCAAGTGGGTCTCAGGTCCTTGTTTCCAGCAAGTATTCCATTAAACTTTAATCTATGAATACTGCCTGGTCACTTTGAGCTCTTTGTGCTATGGGACTAGTAGGCAAAAAAGGGAGTCACCATCCTGGCAGGAATGGTTGACTCAGGAGAAGGTAGGGTTACTCTTCTAAAATTGAGGCAAGGAAGGATACAGTTGTCACTCAAGTGATATACTGGGTAGTCTCTTAATACTCTATTGCCCACTTTGACTGATAATGGATTCATGCAGCATCCACAATTTGAGAAGGACATGAGACATGGGTTCAAGTCCCTCAGGATATAGGGTCTAGATGACTTCACTAAGTTACTTACCTGGTACAACATCAATGCTCATCTAGAATAGAGAATAGAAAAAAATGAGGGGTATCATTACAGCATTGAGACCAGCTTCAGTGCTGGAGGCAGGAATGGGGGACTATTCTTCACATTAACCTTCCTCCTGTGTGTTTCCCCAGCTAAGAGACCAACCGGAATCATAAAAGGTTATGGGAAGAAAGGTTACTGGAGTCGTACTAGGGTGCCCTGGGTGGTTGCTGCGGTACGTTGCCCACATCGTCCCTTCAGGATCGAGGCACTCATTTTTCTAACTTGTTGGGATTGTGGCTGGCTCTGAACTCAAGTCTCTCTCCAGGAATCACTCTTAGCTAAAGGCAATCCTCTTGCCAAAATCACTCCTCTGGAGGGAGCCCATTTCCAGTGACTGATCACTGAGGGTATGTAAAGGCCCATCCTTCTTGCCGTAGGGCAAGGAAATTCTGCAGGACTATTCCAGCCATAGAAATTCCTCTCCTCCCTCTGCCCAATCCCAGATCCTTCACTCCATACCCAGACCCCATCTACCCTACTCCCCAGTGAACTTCCTGCAGACATTCTATAGTGAAACCCCCCATCCAGACACTAAGAGCTTCTAAACACCTTTTTGCACCTATGAGTAAATATGAATATAAAGACAAGGATTATCAGATATTTGAGGACAATCTCTAACTTGAAAGAGAGATCCCAATGCAAACCAGTGGAAAATGAACTCAGGAGAAAGACAAAGACCATAGGGAGGAAATGGAACTTCAAATAAAAAAGTAAAATCTCAGAGAGATAAGCAAAGATATACCCACTGTGCAATAAAAACAGAATGGTATAGAAAAGGAGCGATCAAAGAGATTCTGGATATTAAAATTACCATATCAGAAATAAAAACTGTGATGTGACCATAATGTGATGTGCAGAAGAGAAGGGAGAAGTGTTTGTGAGAGTGTGTATGAGTGTGTATGTGTGGTGTGTCTGTGTGAATGGGGTATAAAAATCCAGTCAATGTATTCCATAGACGGAAGATTTCAGATTACATTTCATTTTTTTAAAAATCAGGAACCAAAAGTGTAAACATCTTACTTATAAATATGAACATAAATATAAGATGATATAGCTAAAAATAGAAATTGAGTGCCTCTAGATTTTGGGAAATCAGGAGGCACTCAATTTTTTGAGGAGGGTATGGGTCAGGAGACTGATACTTTTCACTAAAAGCCTCGTGCAGCTATCTGACAGTTTAAATAATACTTTTATTACTCTGTTAAAATGCAAATTAATTTTTTAAAAAATTATTTACAATGGGGCTTGAAATCTGAAAATCTTGGGCTGAAGTCTATGCTCTGCCATCTTCTTCCCAGGGAACCTTAGCTAAGCACCTCAGTCTACTCATCTACAAGATAGGTATCGGCCCACTTGCTTTTTCAGGCTGTTCTGAGAATTCTATAGATAATAAATCTAGAAGCAGGTTTTCACCTGAAAGGTTCTGTGCAAATGCAACTACCATGGTCATGCACATTTTACCCACTGCTAAGTTTGGCCAACAAAATAGGCGGCGGTGGTTGTGCTTTTTCCATGGCCGTGTTCAAAAAGGCACATCCCTTTTGGTTGTAAAGGCTTTAAACGTCTCCTCTCGAGACAGATTGTCTCATCAGAAATACCAACATATCTGGATGATTTGCAAACCAGCCACCAGCTAAATTTACTGCCTCCTAAAATAGTTTTGGGATATCTCTAGGACAGGCCCAGCCCCAAACACATTCATAAAGGCAGCCAAGACTGGCTTTGGCACTCCCACTCCCTCCTGGCTTGCAGTCTTTCCTGCTCTCTAGCGCCCACCCCAGACACCCAATACCCCTGCCCCAACCCCCTCCCCTCCAGCTCTCCCTCTCCAGACAAGACCTGCTTTCTGGGAGGGACGGAGAACCTCACTACGCCACAGGGATATCATGGGCCAACAGTAGCTTCTATTGAACCACTCTTTCCCATGAGAATGTGCATTTGAACACGGAATAAAGTATTAAGCTAAAGAAGAAAAGTTTTAATGGTGAATTAATGCAGAAACAAGACCGTCAAGAAGTATATTTTGGGAAGTGACGACATCCTCGCCCTTCTAAAATTATATCATGCACATGAATAGAGTTGGAATATCTATTTCCACATAGAGGCGACCATCTGACAGGCCTTGTTCTGAGGCCCCAGACAGGGCCTATGCACTTCAAGTTACTATAATCCTAATACTTCACAGAGTCATTGGAGGGAATCCTTCCTAGCTGCGTTCCTGTTGCAAGGAGCCCCTTCTCAGTGTCCTTTGCCATAGAGACAGACATTCACCCTCTCTTGCAATGAGAACCTCTTTCCTTTAATGTCTAACCTTGTGTTAATGATAGACGGTTCTTACTATTAGAAAAGACTTTCTTGTACCAATTTGATTCTGTCTTCTTCTAATTTCAACTCATTGGTTCTATTTCCACCCTCTGAGGCAAAATAGAACAGTAAGTTGAACCTCTTTCTCAGCAATGGCCCTTTGTTTATGTGAAAACATTATTATCTTTGCCATTCTCCAAAGGGTGTTCCATTGAATACTAGTTCTGGAGGATACTGGTCCTAAAAGGTATGTGATGAAATGGTTGGGCAGACAAACAGGTTTGGGGAACGCTGAGCTAGTTGAAGTTACACAGGTTTGTTTATGGCAGGACTTTGAGGACCTTTAATAAGGAAACACACCAAGCTGTGCTCTGAGAACGGGATTCAGAATGGTCTGCTTTTTGAACTTGTGAAACCCTAGAATGCTCTTTTGGTGGTAATCTTATGGGTTTAGTGTTGGGAAACCACTAGTCCTGCAGAATGAGCTCTGGAGTAGGAATCACTGGTGTGCAGGAGCTGGTTTCCGCCTATTCACAATAGCCAATTGTGCATGTCCCTCCCAACTCTGCATTCAGTGATGTCACATGGTGATATGGTTTGGTCTGTGTCCCCACCCAAATTTCATCTTGTAGCTCTCATAACTCCCACGTGTTGTGGGAGGACCCAGTGGGATGTGATTGAATCATAGGGGCAGGTCTTTCCCTTACTGTTCTCATTATAGTGAATGGGTCTCATGAGATCTGATGGTTTTAAAAACCAGAGTTCCTCTGCACAAGCTCTCCCTCTGCCTGTCGCAATCCATGTAAGACGTGACTTGCTCCTCCTTGCCTTCTGGCATGATTGTGAGGCCTCCCCAGCCATGTGGAACTATGAGTCCAATTAAACCTCTTTCTTTTGTAAATTGCCCAGTCTCAGGTATGTCTTTATCAGTAGGGTGAAAACAGACTAATACAGTAAATTGGTACCATTAGAGTGGTGTGTAGCTGAAAAGATACCCAAAAATGTGGAAGTGGCTTTGGAACTGGGTAACAGGCAGAGGTTGGAACAGTTTGGAGGGCTCAGAAGAAGAGAGTAAAATGTGGAAAAGTTTGGAACTTCCTAGAGACTTGTAGAATGGCTTTGACAAAAATGCTGATAGTGATATGGATGATGAAATCCAGGCTGAGGTGGTCTTAGATGGAGATGAGAAACTTGTCAGGAACCAGAACAAAGGTGACTCTTGTTATGTTTTAGCAAAGAGATTGGTGGCATTTTGCCCCTGCCCTAGAGATTTGTAGAACTTTGAACTTAAGAGAGTTGCTTCAAGACATCTGGCAGAAGAAGTTTCTAAGCAGCAAAGCATTCAAGAGGTAACTTGGATGCCACTAAAGGCATCCAGTTTTATAAGGAAAGCAGAGCATAAAAGTTGGAAAATTTGCAGCTTGACAATGTGCTAGAAAAGAAAATCCCATGTTCTGAGGAGGTATTCAAGCTTGCTGCAGAAATTTGCACAAGTAATGAGGAACCAAATGTTAATCCCCAAGACAATGGGGAAAATGTCTCCAGGGCATGTCAGAGACCTTTCTGGAAGCCCCTCCCATCATAGGCCCAGAGGTTTAGGAAGAAAAAATGGTTTTGTAGGCTCTGCCCAGGGTACCTCTGCTATGTGCAGTTTAGGGACTTGGTGCACTGTGTCTCTGCCACTCCAGCCATGACTAAAGGGTTCAAGGTACAGCTTGGGCTGTTGCTTCAGAGGGTGGAAGCCCCAAGTCTTGGCAGCTTCCACATGGTGTTGAGCCTGCAGGTGCACAGAAGTCAAGAATTGAGGCTTGGGAACCTCTGCCTAGATTTCAGAGGATGTATGGAAATGTCTAGATGCCTAAGCAGAAGTTTGCTGCAGGAGCAGGGCCCTCATGGAGAACCTCTGCTCAGGCAATGTGGAAGGGAAATGTGGGGTCAGAGACCCCATATAGAGTCTCTACTGGGGCACTGCCCAGTGGAGTTGTGAGAAGAGGGCCACTGTCCTTTAGATCCTAGTATGGTAGATCCACCAACAGCTTGCACCATGCACCTGGAAAAGCCACAGACACTCAACACCAGCCCTTGAATGCAGTTGGGAGGGAGACTGTGCCCTGCAAAGCCACAGGGGCAGAGGTGCCCAAGACATGGGAACCCATCTTTTGCATCAGCATGACCTGGATGTGAGACATGGAGTGAAAGGAGATCATTTTGGAACCTTAAGGTTTGACTGCTCTGCTGGATTTTGGACTTGCATGGACCCTATAACTCCTTTGTTTTGGCCAATTTCTCCCATTTAGAATGTCTGTATTTATTCAATGCCTGTATCCCCCTTGTATCTAGGAAGTAACTAACTTGCTTTTGATTTTACAGGCTCATAGGTAGAAGGGACTTGCCTTGTCTCAGATGAGACTTTGGACTGTGAACTTTTGAGTTAATGCTGAAATGAGTTGAGACTTTGGGGGGCTGTTGGGAAGGCATGATTGGTTTTGAAACGTGAGAACGTGAGATTTGGGAGAGGCCAGGGGTGGAATGATATGGTTTGGCTCTGTGTCCCCACACAAATCTCGTCTTGTAGCTCTCATAATTCCCATGTGTTGTGGGAGGGACCCAGTGGCAGATGACTGAATCATGGGGGCAGGTCTCATGATAGTGAATGGGTCTCACGAGATCTGCTGGTTTTAAAAACAGGAGTTTCTCTGCACAGGCTCTCTCTTTGCCAGCTGCCATCCACATAAGATGTGACTTGATCCTCCTTGCCTTCCACTATGAGGCCTCCCCAGCCACGTGGAACTGTGAGTTCACTAAACTTCTTTATTTTGTAAATTGCTCAGTCTTGGGTATGTCTTTATCAACAGAGTGAAAATGGACTAATCCACATGGGGAGCTTGAAATTGGCCACAGTGGGAGTATGTACATAACAGCAACTGGCAAATGCTACAAACCAGGGCTTTCTATGCCCAGAGAGCTGATTGCTAAACATTTACCAGCACACGACTCAACCAGAGGCTGTCGGTTAAAGGCACTGTGTAGTAGGCCTGGTACAAGTCATCCCTCCTTTATGACTCTCTGCTCCCATCTGTTTGAATTTGTGAACTAAACAGTCCTTTTCTGCTTTGAGATAGGGCTACAGGTAACTCCTCTCAGATTGCCCTTCTAAGTTTGACATCCCTGGTCGATTTGCCCATTCTTCCTAGGTTATGATTTCCAAATCTCTTACCACCCTGCTGGTTGCTCAAGCCCAAATGCTCTCCATGTGGTCAGTTTCCCTTTTGCATGGAAGTCTGCTTCTGGAAGTGGACACCATCCTTTAGATGTGGCCTGGCCAGTATGAGCAGGTAAGCCACAAAGCACACATGTAAGGGCCAGAGGCTTCTAGATGGTGAGAACTCCCAAACAAGGCAGGTTTTTTCAACGTCCTCAAGATGGTAGGTTCCTTCCACCAGTGTGGCCTCTCCTGTCTCTCATGCTCACACCAGGTATCATGAGGTGGTGCTACATCCAGGCTCTGGGGTACATGTGAATCCTGTTTACCATGTAACCTTGAGTAATGAGACTCTGGGCCTTCCTCAGTTTCCTTACCTGTAATCTTGGGAAATAATGGTTCTTAGCTATATGGTTATTATCAGGATTAAATGAAAGAACACGTGAAGTGTTGGACAAAGGACAGCCTTCATAACTGTTGTTATTGTTATTAATCAATTACAACACTCTTTCCCACTGTCACAGATGCCATTGGTGTCCTACCCAGATCCTCTTTGCCTGGCCAGTTCTTCCAAATCTCAGCTGTTGTGAGTGTGAGATGCTAGTGATTCATAGTTGCATTCCTCCCTGTGGCATATCCCTCAGCGGGAACATGAGTCTCTCTTACAGGAGGTATCTGGGAGGTTATGCTCACCTCCCACCTTCCCTCAGGGTCAACCCATGGCCAATGACTGACTGATACAGAGATACAAAAGCCTTGCTTCACTGTGGGAAAATCCTGCCATGCTATTCACACTCCACAACTTCCCATGGGATCAGGCTGAGGCCAGGCTTCGGCTGAAATGATGTCTTTGTTTAGCATCTTCTTCTGCATCTCTCGCTTTCTTACAGGTTTCTCTGGAGGGCACTTCCTCGATAAATAATGTGCACAAGAATACCTGTCTCAGGCTCTGCCTCCAAGAACCAGTCCTAAGACACCTGCAAAGCCTGGATACAACCTTAACTTAACATAGTGTCTCAAGTAGATGCTACTCACTGATTTGAGTTGGCATTGGAGGGGAAACCCATGGGTCTCCTTCTAACCTCTTATTGGTTTGGTTGAAAAACTGTGGGAGGCATCACAGGTACAGGAGCAGCTGAGTGAAGCACAGGGTGAAACTGAACAGAGTCTAGCAAGTAGAGAGGTAGCGAGAGATAAGATTGGACAGAGAAAGGACTCAGAAATACACGGCCTTAAGGGCTAGAACAAGAGGCTTAGCCTTGATTAAAAATGCCCGAGGTCTTAGTCAGGAGACCAACATTCCAGTGTTAGTGCTGCCGCTCAGCAGCTGTGGGAAGTGGAAAGATGATTATAACACTGACTTCCCAGGGTAAGGATTACATGAGATAACACTGCACACTTTAAAGGGGCTGTGGTTGACACCTGCCGTTTTTTCTTGCCAACCACCTATTTTCCCCTTTTCTGATATTGGCATCCCTGTGGGTTGGGTGGTCTTATGCTAATCACTCCCTTGAAGAGTGACTGAGTCATTATGATTGACTGTAGGTGAGCATGTGACCCAAATCAGGCCAATGACAGTTATCCCAGTTTCAGAAATGAGAAATATTTTATTTTAGGAATGACTCTTTCCTTCTGGTCTCTCTGCCTCCAAGGCTCATATAAGCCTAGAATTGCTAGGGGCCATTGTTATCACCACTTAGAGAAAGTTGCCCTGGGAATAAAGTCAATGAGGAGGAGAGCAGGGACTTCTGTTCCTGGCAACGTTTAGCTAAATAACCTGAGCTCGCTCCCTCAGAAAATTATTTTAAAATTACATATCAATTAAAATAAATGTATGTAATGACTAACTGAGCTTGCAAAAATATGGGGAATTACAAGGGGTCCAATAAAATAAAGATAGAACAAAAATCAGAGTATCTGGCATGTAAGTTGAGGCTGTAACTGCCTTGAGATGGTGTGGGTAGCCTCAGGACTTGAGATTGAATCTGCACATGGCAGCCAAAGACAAGGCCCTGAGCCTGTGCTAAGTTTAACATGAGGACTGTGCATGAAGGTAGGATCCTTCAAGCATTGTGCTTCAGCAGGAGGAAAACATCATACACAGGGAGCCAACAGAAAAGCTGTATGTCTTGGCCTGAGCTCTGAGGATGAAAGAGTGTCCCTCGATAGTTTATGTAGGCAAGTCTATGTGTTGTGAGGGGTTGGGCTATGCCATGGTATTACCTGTATGATCTTGGAATCACTGAACCTATAAACTAATATTAAAATGATGGTAGGATGGATAGAGATGGCCCTCGGGAACTGGGCAAAAGCAAACCCAGACTCTTTGGCAACATGCCATCAACCCAAATGATTCTCCACAAATAAGGTTCCATTGAAAGTAGCCTCATAATCCTACATAACAAAACACACAAGGGATGGATCCACCTTGAGTGACAGTCAAGAGACCCAGCAAAGAGCAGTATTATACCCTAACACCTTCCACCCACAAGAACTCCAGCTAGCAGAACTATTAGTCTATACAAATAAGTATGCTTGAAATGAATAAATGCATAAAAGGTGAATCAATTACCTAAGAAAGAACATGATAACATGAGAAAATAGCTTTCATGTTGCAAAAAGAACCCAATAGAATTACTAGAAATGAAAAACATGTACTCATTGATTTTTTTAAATAAGGATTAATTAAAAGGCAGATTAGACACAATTGGAGAGAGGATTAATGAACTTGAAAATATATCTGAGGAAAATAATTAGCATGCAGACAGTTAAATATATAGAAATATGAAAGAGTGGTTTGGAGATGTGGAGGACAGGATAAGAAGGCCCCATACACATTTAATGGGAGTTACAGATGGAGAATAGAAAAAATGAGAGAGAGAGAGGCAATATTAAACAGTACAATCAATAAGTATGTGTTGGAATTATTGAAAGACATTAATCCTCAGATTCAGGAAACACAGGTAGCCCCAGTCAGTATAAAGAAAATTAAGTCCACCCCTAGAACATCATACATTGTACTAAAACCGCAGAACACCAAAGACAAGGAGATCTTAAGAAAGATAACAGAAAAAAGATAGATTATTATAAATAAATGATTGGCAACTATAAAAGCAATAGCAGCCTTCAATAGCAACTATAGAAGCAAGGAGAAAATGGAATAATGTCTTCAAAAAATTAATAAGGAAAAAATAAAAAACAAACTGTCACATTAGAATTCCAATTAAGAGTCAGAAAAAGGGAAAAGGAAAGGCATTCCAAACAAAGATTAATACAGTTTTCTATTAACAGATCCTCTCTGAAAGCTCTGTTGCAGGATGATTTTAGGAAGAAGAAAATTCTACCTAGAAGCAAGGACTGAGGTGCAAGAAGAAATGGGAAGCAGAAAAAATAATAAACATGGGATGAATCCAATCAAGCATTTCCTGCATAAAACTATAGTAACATTAAATAATTTTTGGATATAAAACTATTTGGATTTGGGTAAGATATATAAGATGTGAAGAGACTCATAGTGGCTAAAGTATTATAAAGTCTTATATTCTTTGATGATACAGATTTTTATTAACTTCAGACATAATAAAGTCAAGTATGCATGGTAAAAAAATTAAGTAAAACCAAGAAAAATGCATAAGATACAAACCAGTAAAATGTATGAACTCTAAGCCAGTAACAAAGAGAAAAAAAGAAAGGCTAAAGAGAAAACACTCTATGCCATAAAAAGAAGGAAAAAAAGCATAGAAAAAGCAGAGTAAAAAGAATACAAAAATAAAATGCTACTAAGTAAATACAAATAGATTAGTGAGCACAATATATTTCAATGGACTTAAATCTCTGGTTAAAATGCAGAAATATCAAAGCGCATTTTAAAAAATTCCACCTCGGCCGGGCGCGGTGGCTCAAGCCTGTAATCCCAGCACTTTGGGAGGCCGAGACGGGCGGATCACGAGGTCAGGAGATCGAGACCATCCTGGCTGACACGGTGAAACCCCGTCTCTACTAAAAATACAAAAACTTAGCCGGGCGTGGCGGCGGGCGCCTGTAGTCCCAGCTACTCGGGAGGCTGAGGTAGGAGAATGGCGTGAACCCAGGAGGCGGAGCTTGCAGTGAGCTGAGATCCGGCCACTGCACTCCAGCCTGGGTGACAGAGCGAGACTCCGTCTCAAAAAAAAAAAAAAAAAAAAAATTCCACCTCTGTGTTGTTTATAAGACATTAGGTAAATCATAAGAACACTGAAAAGTTGAAAGTTAAAGGAGAGAAAAAGTTGCCGTGAAGAAAATCAGAGTTGAGAGATCGAGGAAAAGAGATGTTTTTGATAGTCTCAGCTGACTTCAGAATCCAGCCTTTACTGCTTGCAGATCCAGTTGTGTGAATCTTCAAATACCCCATTCTTTCCTGCCATTTTGCAAGCTTGTTTGAGTTGGGTGTTTTCACTTGCAGCCAGAAGATGACGAACCAATGCAGAAGTAGACCTGCAGCTTGGGATCCTGATTACTGTAAGAAGGGTAAGGTGAGAGTCATGTTTTAGAAGAATTCATCTGGTAATGACAGGAAGAGCAGACTAGAGAGGGGAGAAGCTGGAAATGGGCAATGGACAAGGCAATCATGCAGGCAAGCAGTGAGGAGAGCTGTGCTAAGGAAGTGCCAATGAACCTGGAGAAGCAAAGGGAAGGTTTCCAGAAACCTGCTTTGAACAATTTGATTTGTCTAACCTTAAAAGTGTTCATTCATACAGCTCCTGAGAGCTTGCTAGGGTTTGTAAGACATTAACTGAGGGGCTTCTGTGTCCTGAGGAGAGTATTTTGAAAATATTCCCGGATGCTCAGCGAACTCAACAAAAGTCATTAAAAAACCAAACCAAACAAACAAACATAAACAACAATAGCAGGAATACTCTGGCCACATCTTAGATCAAAGTGATAAGGATATCTGAAAATCTTTAACCCAGAGACAAGAACTCAGTAAATATAAATAATGATATGGTTTGCATCTTACTTAGACTGGTTGAATTATGTATTTCTAGGCAGAAACCCAGGAACACTGATATCTGCAAATGGGACACACAGGGATATAGCTACATTTCTGTGCTTCCTTTTTCTTACATGTTAAGGGAGGCAACTGGACCAGCTTTCTAGCATCACTTCTCGCAGAGTTTATGGGTTTTTTCTTTTAATATTTTCAAATGTTGGGATACCTGGGTAGAGAGGTATGTGTGGTTCCTTCTGTGCCTCCGTGTGCGTGTGCATATGTGTATGTGTGTGAGATCAACAACCATACATGGGCCTGTGTTTTCCTCTCACTGTCTAGCCATGTCTCTGGCTGCTAGCTTGCATGTGTGTTCACAATCATTTGTTTGTTTCTCCCTCCCTCTCCTCCTCCTCTCGCTGCTTCCCCTTTTTACTCTCCCCTGAAACTCTGTGAGATGCATGAACATTTCTCAGTTATGTGATGTTCTCAGCAGGAGGATGGAGCCAAATAATGGTGTTTCTAGTTATTACTCTGATGAATCACAGGGGAACAGCCTTCACCAAGGTAGAACGGCTTGCATAAAATATGTTCATTCAATTAAAAAAAAAGAAATTGAAAAATAAGATACTGCCAACATGGGGCACTGAGTTATGTAGGGTTTATGCAGCATTCAATTTGCAATTCAAGCAAGAAACACACCAGAGAGGCACCTGTGAGGAAGCTCTCTGGAATGGGGGGAGGGGTTCCCACTGCCAAATAAAAACCTTATGCCTCAGATGAAGTTTCTGGAATATGGAAGAGGGGAGTATAAATAGTCCCTGGGTTCCCTCAAGCTAGTCTAAGCAAGGGATTCTATGCTGGAGATACTGTGGCCCCTGATAGTGAGAAGTGGCTGGCTTGTGACCTCTACTGCCTAAGTGGTCATGGTTTGCACCATTTGAATCCCTGTCCCATAGCCGCAGCTGATCTGCTCAGGAACTGGTACTCGACTTAAACATACTGGCCTGACCTGGGAGATGGCCTCACACGGGAACGACAAGCCAGGCCAATCGGATTCTGTCTCTCTCTGACTTCTGGCACTTCACTTGAAAGTGACATCAAGAAATACGAAGAGAACAAAGCAGTTAACAGTGGGAGCTATGAAGGAGAGCAGGTCATGGTGACCACAGACAAGTTGAAAGTAAGAGGGAGCAGAAAGTGGAAAAGGCAGAGGATGCAAGTTAGGAGACAGAGGAGGCTCTGAGCAGAGGCTCGGGGAGAACGAGCGATCTCATGTGGCAGGCAAGAGAGCGCGGCCCAGGAGGGAGGTGGTGGGAGGAGGTATGTGCGGGGCATTGTTTTAGAAACTGGGAAAGAGACAAAGCTCTCTCTCTTCCTGGAGCTGATGTTTCAGTGGGCTGTCCCTGAGGGGCTGCTGTGGTCTACACCTTTGACCTGCACAACCACATTTTGTATCATTCCCTGTCCATTTCATTTTCCTCAAGCCCCAAAGGATTGAACCTTGGGAATATCAGCTCCTACCCACGTGGCAAGATTTGGTTGCAAGCAATAGACATGAACCTTGGCTAACCTAAGCAAAAGAGGAGTTTTAAGGCTCATGGAACTAGGAAAGATATGAAGGTATCTCAAACCCCATTGATGCGGTTTCATGAGTCAGGCCTCTCTCCACCCCTTTCTCACTTTTGCTTGCTGGCTTGCCTACTTTCTGCAGACAAGACCACACATGGCAGGGAAAATGTTCACCATCAACCCCTGCTCACGCTCTCCCAGCTCAGGATCCCCAGTAAAGAGAATAATCCTAGGGAAGATTCTGATTGGCTGGGCATGGGTCAGTTGTATCCCCAGACCAATCACTGTTGCCAGAGGATATTAGCCAGTCCAACCTACCTAGACACCTGTGGCCAGAGGGGTAGGCACCTTCACAAGATTAAAAGAGCTAGAGGAAGAAATGTGAGAGGCAGCTACAGCAATAGTTACCATAGTCTAATGTCAAAAAAGAAAACCTCAAATAGCAGAGGCCGGATTTGGCCCCAGGCCCCATCCACATTACTGGTCTTCCAGGCCCTTGGAGAAGGCATTTTAGACCGTGTAACTTTGAGTCTATTTACTAATCGGGGGCTGCTGGGATACATTAGGATAACTCGATTGTAAGATTTTAATGACATAACATCAAGACCTCGGGAGGCCTGAGCCCTGCAGTCGATCAATTCACATACCTTTCACTCAGGCCCAAGTGACTGAAAATCATTTTGCTCCCCGAGCTCTTAAAGGTCAGGAGTTGAATGCTTCAAGAAAATCTCTTTCTCTATCACAGGAAACCTCTTGCATTTAGCGTCCTGTCAATCAGGGGCACCCCAGGAGGCCTTAGAAGGGGAGTGCAGAGAAAATGTGGCCTGTGTTCCTTTCTTCCTTTTTTTCCTTTTGGTTAGGCTGGTGCGTGTGTGTGTGTGTGGTGTGTGGGGATGCTGGTTGGGGAGAGAAGCCCTGGTTCTCAGAATTCACTGGTCCTCTCCCAAGCTGTTGCATAGTGCCTGGTTTAACTCTCAGAGCAATGAAGCCCTTTTTGTCCCTCAAAACAATCCTGCTTCAATTTGTGTCAGTTTTGAGTGGAGACAGAAAAAAACTGGGGTCACCACTGAGACGAGGACACCTCCCCAGTCCACGCCAGCACCCCAGTCATCTCAAGAAACCCCTCTTCTTCAGATTGGCTCCTGTAGTTCAGGGCAGGTGTCCAAAATGCAAATGAAGCCTCAGTGCCTCCGTGCCCCAGCTTGGCAGGGACTCTGAAGCTATGTGACCCCCTCTGCTAACTGGTCTGCAGCTTAATGACATGCAAATAGGAGGGACACAGTCTGTCAAACGGGGCCTAATCCCTTTGTTCCTACCTGCCAGCTGGGCAGCCTTTTCTAAACCAGTTTTGGCTGGGAGGACAGCTGCGAGGTGCTGATGGGGAGGCTGGGCCACGCAGAGCTGGTTGCCTGGTAGCCACAGGCAGCGCTGGGGGCCTCAGGTGGCGGTTGGGCCCTCCGAGTCCCCACTATGAAAGTAGGGGTGCCTTGGCCTTTGTGTTCACATCCTGGGGTCATCTCCAACCCAGCCTGAACAGCTCAGTTCTTTCTATCTTATAAGTCGGGGTTCTAAGCAGGAAAAAAAAAAAAATTAAAGATTCATCTGCTAAATAAATGCTTGAAAGTCATTAGATTAGATTGAGTGATCTGCCGTCCGTTTCCCTCTCTAGCGGGCTGGAGCTGCTGCTTGCCTCACAGAGACCCTGTGAGATAGGCAAGCCCACGTAGCTCCATCTCTCCATTTCACAGATGGCAAAACTGAAGCCCAGAGAGGAGGAGTGAGTTTCTCTGAATCACACAGCCGGTTTGTGTCATGCAGAGACCAAACTGTACTCTACAGATCCTAGATGGAAGTTCTCTCTGCTGAAACTCACTGCATAAGGTGCAAGGTAGGATCAGAGAAAGAAAGGGCCCTTGGTGGGTTTCAGCCCTGGCATTACAGGGCTATAAGCATGTCTGAAAATTTACTCCTCAGATTTGGTGGATGAAGACCATGAAGCCAATGCTGATGTTGGTTTCTTGGCCAATTGTGAGTGCATGTATAGCTGTGTGTGTGTGTGTGTGTGTGTGTGTGTGTGTGATAGGATGATTGCCTATACAATGTCCTTCTTAACAGCATCCTGTGGACCAAATGCCATCCTTGCCATGCCACCAGACGCTGTCTTGTGTGCATTCAGGAAGTGTTTACTGAGCAGCTGCCTGGAGCTTGCATAGTGAAGAGGACTCTGTCCTTGCCACCAGGCCACCTGCAATCCAGTGGGGAAGTCTGAACACATCTGGAGTACTCTGAGCAGGGCGGTCCTTTGGGGCCTTGGTTGTCAATTCAAGTTTATTCCCTCACCATTCACCGCCCACCACCACCTCCCCGCCCCACAGGGCAGCCTATTCCTTCCTCAGATCTGAGGTGTATAAAATCTGGGCAGAGGTGGTCTCAGTTGAATACTCCTGTGCCTCACTCAGGTTCATGGAGGTTCCCACTAATTTTGCGAAGCTCTGGGTGAGGATCGTCACTCATCAACTCATTTAATCCTCACGATAATGCTTTTAGACAGGGATAATAATTATTCCCAGTATGTATCCGAGAAAACTGAGGCTTAGCAAGAAGAGAAAGTGCCATGATCGAGACCAAGCAGCTAACAGGGAACAGAGGAAGGAGAATAAGGGAGATTGCTTTTATAATGACAAACCCACGGTTTTCTCAACTACATCCAAGCCTTCCTTTAAAAAGGTCTCTGAGGAAAGGTTAGCCAACGACCACAACTCCCTTGTTATATTAATAACCTAATGGAGGCCGCTTGGTGGAGCAGAAAGGTCACCAGGAAGATGAGGTTGGAGCTTCCACTCCCGTAGTGGCCACTGTAGGCCTGGAAGATGTCATCTCATCTCTCCTGGACAAGAAGCGGTTGGGCCAGCAACGTTGTGAATTCCTTTCCAGCTCTGGCCCTCCAGCGTGCCAGGAATTTCTCCGGCTCCTACCAGGCCTTTGGTTGAATTACAGTTCATCAGGTTTGCAGAAAATGAAAAACCTGCTAATATTTGCAGACAGCCAGGAATTTGACTATTTTCTAACTAAAGCCGAAGATGCCAGAGGGGATATTAAGTATCTGTGGGATTTATTGATCTCTCAGTCCCAGACTACTTGGGAAACAATTAGAGGTCAATACGCAACACAAAATGAAATTTGCAGCTGTCAGATCAACCATTTGGAAATATTCCCTTGCCCTTTTGCCTCTATTTTCTGTCAAGAGAAATCATTCTCGGGTACAGAGCCGACACTGGGGCTGGGGAGCCATGCACTGTGCTTGCAGGGAGGGCAGCCTGAGATGCCAATTAGCTTGGCACTGCTGAGAGGGCCCTGGTCTGGGAGACTGGGGTCCCGCTCTGACCTGCTGCTTACTCTCTGTGGGATCTGGGACAGGTCACCCCATTCTCCGGGTTTCATTGGGATTTTTCCTCTCTGAAAAAATCCCACCCTGAGGTTAAAATCCTCTCCTTGTGGTCTTCTTGCTTAGCTGCGGCTGCAAATGATTTTATGTGAAATCTGCCTCCTTAAAACCACTCTGAGTTATAAAATAACAAATTTAGGCATTTATTGTCTCCTTCCCTTTCTCAACCCATTTTCCTTTCCCTGGCATCCTGTCCTACCCTTCACCCCAAGCCTAGCTTGTGCCCAGCCAATTGTTGGAGAAGTCCTGGTGAAAATGTCCACTGAGATGGCTCAATGGTCCTCTCTCTGAAGTGTTTATGTTTTAACTGGGAGACTGGGAAACCCAAACACATTATTAGCCTGTGAAGGGAGGCTTTCAGATACCATGGCACCTGGAAGTGGGAAGTTGTTTTTAGATGGGATTGGGAACTGAAGCTCTGAGTTCCCACTCTGACCCAATCCGTCAAATACCGGGGAAACTCCAAAGTGAGCAAAGGTTGACCGTGTCCTTTACTGCCAGCCTCAGACCCCTTATATCTCCGGAAGGGTAAGACAGTATTCAGCATGCCCCAAACTTTATTCCATGGAACACTCAGATAGCCTGGTCTTCAGCCTGAGCTGGTCTCACCCTCATTTTAGTGATGAAGATTCTGTAGTCAGCAGGCAGATTGCCACAGCCAGGAAGCTCACAAGAAGCTGGGAGGTGTCTGCGGTTTGGGTCGCTGCTCTTGGGCCCAGGTTTCCCCACCACCTTCCACTTGGTGCTGAAGACATTATTGAGTCTGGTCTTGCCAAGGCCTCCTCTGCGGAGGTTTCCAGAAAGCCACAGTCCTGGACTCAGCATCTCCAGGCTCCCCCTTGCTCCACAGAGCTGGAAGTTCCACAGCTCCCAAGGGGGCCTGCCCAAATGGAACATGAATTCATTTTTGCTTCCTCCTGACTGGATCAGCTCCATCCTTGAAATGCTGCTTAAAAGTAGCTGAGCTCAGGTGCCTGTGGCAAGGAGGATGGTGCCTGGGGTGCTATTCTCAGAGCAATTTGGGCAGGCCATGCCGGCTCTGCATCTCCACGTGGTCTGCACCCAGGGACTCATGTTCCCAATGTCTTTGCCCCAGGCAGGAGAGATGGACATCCATAACTGTGCTCAGCTGCATCCTGGCTCAGCTGTGTAGTGTGGATATGAAACATCAAATCTGATGGCTTGAAAGCATGGGAGAAGGCACCTCTGCCCTGCAGGCTGTCTGCCCACCGCAGGCAGTCTCCAAACCTGCATTTGCAAACTTTGCAACCTCTCTTACATGAGACTTGCTTTCCAGGCTTGTTAACATCCTGAGACCGAGGCCTCCCTCACCCTCCCTTTAGTATTGTAATAGCTTTCTAGCGGCTCCCCCTGCCTCCACCAGATACTTTCCTCCAACTAGATCGCCTTCTTCCCCCAGCCACTCAGAGCCCTGAGCCCCCTCACTGTTTATGGGTATAACTTTCCCACACATGGTGCTAAAACTCCCTGGTAATGGCGATGGTTGCACAATCCTGAATATACTAAGGACCATTGAATTGTATACTTAAAAGTGTGAATTTTATAGTTATAAATTATATCTCATTAGGCTGTTACTAAAAAAAGAAAGAAAAATAACTTCCTGGACACATTCCCTTGTTTATTGCAGTGTTTCTCAAACTTTTCCACCAAAGCACCTCTAATAGAGGAGAGGTGATGGAACCCTTGGGTCTGGAAGTAGCTTAAAATTATCTGTCTCAATCATTTGTTTATTCATTTATTCCACAAGTATTTATTGTGCATTTTTATGTGTTAGAAATGCAGTAATAATCAAAATAGGTGTAAGCCAACCCTTATATAGCTTAGTTAAGCAGAAAATTTCTTTGAAGTCTCATGTTTTAATTTAAAACAGCATGTGCATTTTACATTACAGTCAATATTTATCTGTGATCATTTATTTATTTTTATTTTTATATACGTTTTTGAAATGGAGTCTCACTCTGTTGCCCAGGCTGGAGTTCAGTGGCGTGATCTTGGATCACTGCAACCTCTGCTTCCTGGGTTCATGCGATTCTCTTGTTTCATCCTCCCAAGTAGCTCGGATTACAGGTGCTTGCCACCATGCCTGGCTAATTTTTGTATTTTTAGTAGAGATGGAGTTTTACCACGTTGGCCAGGCTGGTCTCGAACTCCTGACCTCAGGTGATCATTTAAATACAGTATGTTTTCCCAAAACTCCTCAGCTAATATTGTTGTTCTAGGAAGATACTTCTTGCTGGCCCTGGGCTTCATATACCTTCCCTCCAATCACCCTGCTACTTTGGGGAACCTTTAGCTGTAGAGGGTATTGAGGTGGACCCTCCAACACTGAGTCTACTCCATCCTCCTTAGGGAGCATCCTGAATTTGGGGACTTATCCTCAGCTGGGAGGGAATGCCTGATTGGTATAGGGATAATCATTTCGTCCTTGTTACCAATAGTTGGTTCAGGAAGAGACATGTGGCCCAATTCTGGCTAAGAGGACATGAGGCAGGAGGTTTTGTAAGAGTGAGCTACAGGAAGCTGCGCTCTTCTCCTGTCTCCTGCTAGAAATGAACAAGGAAGCCCTCGGCCCTGACTGCTGTTTGTAGACCTCTTGTGTCCATGAGAACCAAGCAGACATGCAGATAGGAAAGCAGAGCTGAGAAAATCAACAGAAATAATTGAGCTGGCTGGAGCCCCGGCAGACCTGGTCCTGAAGCTCACACAGTTTGTGTGTGTCAAGGCATGGCTTAGGTCTTTTCAGCAAGTCCAGTTTATGTTGCCACAGCTATGAATACCCTAACGACTGGAAAGGACTAAAAGTCAAAGTGAAACTTCTTAGTCAGGTTTTTAAGCCTTCCATAATCTGCAACCGGGTCCTTACCTCCTTCCTCAATACTTAAGTGAGTTTAAACCTCCTTTGTCCTGTCCATGCCATGCTGTTCCTTTAGATTACACACTGTTCCCTGTACCATTATCCTTTTTCCTATCTGCCTTGCATTGCTTGCCCCTTCTGTCCCAGAGCACCTCCGGCAGGAGAGGGGAACCTGACACAGATGAAGGAGGAGTATACCTGGAGATGCTGGGGTCCTCAAAGGACCTGCATATTAGAACTCAGCTGGGTTTGCTGTTTCTAAAGAGAGAGCTGGGACCTCCCAATGGGCCTCACTGAGCCAGCCTGGCCTGAAACGTGCAGACGGTTGGGAGACACAGTTAGGAGGCAGAGAGAGACAGAAGGAGGAGAGAGAGAAATGGGAGAGGGGTGGACAAGCCCAGGATGGAGAGAGAGAAAGAGAAGAAAGGAAAGACATCAGCCAACATTAGACAGAAAGGTAGAGAAAACCAAAGCAGGTAGAAAGAAAAGGGAGGAGGGGAGAGAGAATGAGTAAGAAGGAGCAGGGGAAGGAGGAGAAGAGGGAAGAGGGAAAAGGCCAGGAGGTAAGAGGAGGGCTGCAGGGAAGGAGCTGGGAGGGGGCTGAGCAGGCCGCTGGAGCCAGTGGTGAAGGAGCCAATCGCGCCGCGTGAGTGCATAGCTAAGTTCCGGTGGGAGCAATTTTATCAATAGCACTTTACCATACAAGTGATTCTCATCACAGCTGGTGCTAGGTGGGTTGGGAACAGCAATAAAAAACCAGTTTTATTAAAAAAAAAAAATCATCCAGCTTATTTGAAAACACAGTACACATGCTCCCTCAGGCCCTGGTGGGAGAGGCCAGGGTGGACAGATAGCCCCTCAGGGACTCAGGCACAGCCCCAGCAAAGTATGATGGGGACAGACCCTCCAACACACACACACACACGCACACACAGACACACACGCATGTGCACACACACACACAGGACATAGGCCAAGTACACAGCTATTAAGCTCTCCACGGAAAGGAGCTAGGGTACTGTGGGAGCCCAGCCCACTGGGCTGGAGGTCGGCACCCCTGGCAAGGCTGGGGACCAGGAACAGAGGGGTCCCTTCCAGGCCCTGTGCCAGGCACGTCCACATGTGTGATCCTAGGTCATATGAGGTGCTCTCCAGCTTCACATGGCTTGTCTGGCAAATGCAGCCTTAAGAAATAAGGCCGCCTATCACAAAGGACCAAAGAAGGCTGGAAGGATCAAAGAATGTCAAAAGTGTTATAAAATCACAGAAAGTCACCTTTTCAGGGGTCTCCAAACAACATGTGAGGAGTAGTTTTAAAACTGCATAGCTTAGAGTACTGGGGCTCTGGGAGGTGCTGTGCTGGGTGTGGGGAAGAGGCCCAGAGAAACTGAGGCCCCAAGGGGCCCCTTAGCTTGCTGGTGGCAAAGGCAAGATGCATGCCCCACTTTAAGGGGGCTGTTCCCTCAAGTTTTTCTTCCATTTATGTGATGAGAATGTGCAGTTACTGGGAGCTGGTGGGAGCCGAGGGCAAGAGGGTTTATTATTTACACTGAGATGACATCCAAGCAAACACAAGGCTTAAGGACTTTCCTATTTCCCACTGTGTTCTCCAGCTATCAAGAGTCTTCTCCTGGCAGATAAGCGGCTCTTGCATGGCTAATGTGTTATTTCCAGAACATATTTATTGATTCTAAATATTGAAGAGGGGAGGCTTTATTTTCTCCTTGTCTTGTTTTAACCATGCGACTCTCCACAGTGGTTTACTTAGAGCCATAGTGTTTCATAAACTAGCGTGGATTTAAATTTTATCACCCCCCTAGTTTTATGATTTCTGCCAGGTGATAGTATAAATATTCCTGGAGTTGTGAATATTCCCTAATGTGAACTGGGAGTAGAGGTCTATGAACAAATGGCTTGTTGCTAATGAACTGGAAAATGCAATTTTTAGATTTTTTCATTGACACGAAACATAACAGCACCTTGCATTTGGATATTGGGTGATATTTCTCAAAGGTTGGTTTAATATGGCTCACCTTATTGATCCTGACAGCACCTCTGCAAAGTAGGTGGAGAAGGAATTCCTACTTTACAGAACAGGAAACAAAGATCCAATAAGGACAAGTTTCATACATACTGTTGGAACCATAACGAATGCTTTTACTCCAGGTAAGCTGTGTTGAACAAGGCCAGCTTTGTGCACACCTCAGCTAGGGGCTTCACAAGTTCTATTTGACTCTCTCCAGCCTATGAGGGGTTGCTATTTTCAGGATACAGAAAACAAAGTTGAAACCCGTGGGGATTGCAAACTTCTAAAATGTCAAAGGTTGAAGTTCACTTGACTGACAGTGAAGGAGCAGGGATGGAGGCCAGGATGGAGCTCTGGAAGTGCCAAACTCCCAGCGCTAAGCATTAGGGTGATTTGTCACTTACCAGGTGTCAGGAACACACTAGACTAGAGGAGAAATAAATGCCCCAATGATCCTTTTACCCAAATGCAAGGGAAAGGCAAGGTTAAGGGGCTCCCTCATGTTGTTTGAGGGGAGAGCGTTCCCCAGACCCTGACATGTGTGTCAAGAGACACAATGCAGCAGGAGGCTTTGTCTGAGGTGGACCCACTGGACACAGTAGCAGTGAGAATGAGGGGGCCCTGCACCTCACTCACCCTCCAGGACAAGACAGGTACTACTAGCCCAGGGGGAGATGAGCATTTTGGCTTCATGTCTCCTGTTTGTCTTTGTAAGAGTGTGTTGGTCAAGTTAACATACATTGATCTCCTACACACCCAGATGCCTTTTGTTGTTCAGTTCCCCTATTAAAATACCCCTTCTGGAGAGTGCCCATGTTCTGGACTTTTCCTGATCTCTGAATCTCTCCAAAGCTTATGCTTTATGTGTCTCATGTCTTTGATACACTGTCCCCTACCAGAAAATCTGGTAAAGAATTGAAACTGAGCCCTTAGTAAAAGGCTGATAATTAATATATATGTTTCATCTTTTAGAAAAGAAGTCAAATCCTCATGAAATAATGAAAGCCAGAAAGACTTGGATTGAGTCCTACTTCATCATTTACCAGCTGTGTGATCTTAGGCAAGTTGCTTAAGCTCTCTGCAACTTTCTCCTCTGCAAAAAAGGGCAGGAGGGGGGAATTACTATATGATTGTTAAAAGAAAAGATCACCTTTCTCTACTCTTTCAAGGCCCTTGTGGAAAAGGCTGATGAACAGTGGGACTTCTCATCCTTCAAACTTTCCCTTCCTCCTGAAATATTCTTTTCCTGCCCCAGAACTGACAGCTGTCTCCTGCCCTGCACTCTGGAAATATTTACTACTAGTCTCCCTGGAATGTCAACTTCTCCTGGGCAGGAAGATGACACCCACTAAATACTGGAAAATAAATTGTAGATATTTTTTATTCTCCCCAGACTTTCTGCAAAGTAAGCCTGTTAACCACTGGCTGATTGACGGACTGGACTTGGGCCCTGTCTAGGCCCCAGGAGAGGGACTCTATTTCTGTGAAAGGATTCCCTTCAGTGACCTTTTAGTTATATATCTTGACAACCACCAATTCAGCCTACTAATCTGCAAAGGCCAGCTCACACCCTATGCCTTCAGAAACCTTCCCAAAAGTCCATTTTTGTCTTGGAGCACATCTCATTGTTTCAGAAGGATTTGCTTCCTTATTTCCACTCACCCAGCTCTCTCACTCATTCTCTGCTAAACCAGGGCTTGGCATTCAGCAGGCATCTGCTAGGGGAGTAATGAATGGCCTCGATTCCATACAGGGAGAGAAAAGCCAACTCAGTGTCTATGAACCAGCTTAAAGAGAATGGACGACCAGCTCAGCCAACAGGAAAGAATGAGCTATGGTGAGCACACACACCTGTTTTGTGCATTAGCATGGCATCAAATGCTTAAGAATAGTTTAAACTGGTTATATATGCCCTTTGCAGTCCTGTTTACCTTTTCCTTTTGTTGAATGAATGAAAGACTAAGCGTTTGAATGACAGTGTACTGTGGCCATAGTATTATACTTGGCCTTAAAGTCCTAATAGATCTATCCATGATTGGTGGTGGAAACAGAAGGGAGTGCTAGTTCTGAAGATGTGGAGTTGACTATTCTTATTAGGGGCTATTATGTGTCCTCAGTGTGACCCCACACCAGGGAGTGGGATGTTCTTAAAAGAGACAAAGGCATGCAGAGTTTAACAGACTCAAATTCACACAGAGTTGGGGAGAATTAGGCAGAGACTGCAAGATAAATGAAGGAGTCGAGTCAAAGATAACAAGTCGGGGAAAGACCCACAAAAAGGGAGGTTGGCCCCAAATGATCAAGAAGAGCCATGGGACCTCAGGAGGCTTTATTGGATGCTCGGGAAAGGAGAAAACACAGTTCTGGCCTCAGGCGTCTTGGAGTGCAGCCATGGAGGAAGGATGCCTGCACATGCGTGTACACAATTTTGACTCCCCAACACACACACCCTCAACTGGCAGAAGAAAGACTTGCTGGCAGGGAACAGATCTCTCTGCCCCCTCAAGTTTGCCCAACTGCCAAGACCTCTGAGATTCTTTGGTTTCCCTTTATCTGACGACACAACCAAGGGATTAACGATTTCCATAGCGAATTGTTGTGGGTTTACCTTATCTTCCTGGCTAGCTTCCTGACCTAGGGGCATAATCTAGCTGTTGAGGCACCACCTGCCCTTCTTTGCAAAGGGGTTGGTGTCTATAAGTTGCTCAGTACAGACTGATTAAAAGGAAAAAGTAAAAGCCGGCTGTTTGGAATGACCCAGCCTCGAAGGCCAACCTTTTTCCTTTGAAGGGAAAGGTATGATGAGATAACCCACGTTTCACTCCTTCCAGAAGTTTAGAGGAGTGTGTTTGCATGGGAGCAGGAGGATTACTAGGAGTTTGGAGGGGTATGTTTTTATCTGCTGGAAACCAAAGAGAAGTATCGGTGGTTTGACTAGCACCTGAGGCGTCTGGGCAGTCATGTGACAGAGCCTCACCAATCAGAATTCTCTACCCCTCAATATGAGCTCTGATTGGTTCAGAGCTGGGCAACTGGGCCGATCAGAGTCCTCTCAGGGTTCTGCTGGGATTCCGGAGACAGTCACGCCTTCTGTATGATCAGAGGCTGCCTTGGCCAATAAGTATGTGGAGTGCCTGACTGAGAACAAAATCAGCACTGAGAAGCAGGAGATGGAGGAAAAGAGGCCGCTTCCTGGTGTCTTGAAGGAACCCGTGTTCAAGAGGGTTGAAGCAGCTTGCTTCTTGAACCTCCCAGTTTTATGAGCCAATAACCCCCTCCCCACTTTTATTTGTAAAGAACAGGGTCCTGACTAATATAACAAGAGGATAGTCAGTGTGGTTTACTCAGACCCTGGTTTCAAAAAGTAGCCATAAGTGCTATGGGGGAAAATGAAACGGATGAGGCTTCTTAGATTGCAAGTAGAGAAGACCTTTCCCAGTGGCAGAAAAGAGCCTGCCATGAGAAGATGTTAGGGATGGCATTGCAGGCCGAGGCACCAGCAAGGGCAGAGGGTTCTAGTGAGGCAGGAGAATCAGGTCTGGAGACAGGGAACCTAAGGCCAATTCATGCTGACAGGATGTCAGCGCCAACTTCGTTTTCAACTCCTCCTTTTTGTGTGTGGCAGTTGGAAAATGAAAGTGCTTCTGATTGGTCCCCTCCCACAACCAGTCAGACTGGCCATGGGCTACTACTTCATTTGCATCAAGTGAACCAATGGGAAACCTCTAGTGGGTATTTAAATCCCGTAAAATTCTGTAACCGACGTTCTTGAGCTGGTTGCTCGAGCCCACTCCCACCCTGTGGAATGTACTTTCGTTTACAATAGATCTCTGCTTTTTCTGTTTTGCTTTGTTTGTGTGTTTTGTCCAATTCTTTGTTCAAAATGCCAAGAACCTGGACAACTACCCTCAACCAGTAACACTAGGTGGGAAGGAGGTAAGCAAGTCAGGCACAGAAGGAATGCTATCATGGCTCTAGCTGAGTGAGCAGGGGGAGACTGATAGAACACGACAGAGAAGCAGGCAGGTGCAGAGCCTGGAGGGCCTTGAAGCTGAAGATGGGAAGTTCAGATTGTATTCCAGGATAGAAAAATCACTGGAGAATGAAGGGATCTGATTGGCTGTGGCAGCTGTGAGAAGGAGGGCCCCTAGAGGAACAGCGATGGAAGCAGAAAGGTAAATGAGGAGGCTGATGTAATAATAGTCCAGGTGAGCAGTAAATGGTGGCTTGGATCTTGGTGGGTGGAGGAGACAGAGAGATGAGGATAGATTCTTCATGTACACTGGAAGGAGAGCCTACATGAGTTATTAGTACAGTAGATGTGGGAAGTGAAGGAATGAGAAATCAGATACTTCCTGCAAAGATGAGGACTGGGTGAGTAACAAGTTTGGTGAGTCTGTGTGAACCACCAATGAAAATGTGCCTTGGAAAGGTGTGTCAAGCAAATGTGCTCTTGGCTGTCATCTCCTAGAGGGCAAGGGCTAGGTTCAGCCAGCACACTGGCTCAGAGTGAGCTGGATGGCTGAGTGGGTAGGTGGGCGGAGAAGTGGATGGGTGGGTGGATTTGGAAATGAATGAGTACAAGGATGGATGAATGGGTGGGTGGTGGGTGGGTGTATCTTTAGATGCGTGGATGCAGGGATAGATAGATGGGTGGGGATGAGTGGTGAGTGTTGAATGGGTAGATGAGTGGATGACAAGCTACATCCACCTTGGATATCAAGGCCATATCAGAACCTTCCACTGGAGGAAGGGAGGGACCTCACCTCCTCCCATGTGGACTAACAGGCTATCTTAAGCCTCCCCAGGAGGCCCAGTGGGGATTGACTTAAGAGTCAGCTAGATTTGGTCAGCCTTGGCCTAGAAAGGGACACCAAATGTCTGTGAGCCCTGAGACCAGGAGGGCAACTTCTGACCTGGCATCTGCCACCCCTGGAGTCCAGAGGGATGGGCAGGGTCTCACCAGCCTGGCTTCTTTCTCCACCTGGCCCATTACAGAAACTTACCCAGGAGGGCTGCCAGGGATCCTGTCACAGACCCAGGGAGACAGCATCAGTGGCCAACATTCACACACAGAGTGTGGACATGTGAAGGGAAATCACCCCTTAAATTAGATACCACAAACAAGCTCTGTGAGGAAGAGGATAGGTCTACCTGGGCGCCAAGGGGTCTGGATTCAAGCTTCATGCAACTCCTCTCTCTTTCTATTAGCGTCTATCAGCCTTTCCTTGGCCTTCTATAAAACTGGATTCAATGATTTCTATGATCTTTTGCATAGAGATTTTATGAACTATCAGTTTCTTTGCTGTTTTCAAGAGTTTTCCTTAAAACAAAAACAAAAAAATTAAAAAGCAGCTTTAGGACTGGGTGCAGTGGCTCATGCCTGTAATCCCAACAGTGTGGGAGGCCGAGGCAGGTGGATCACCTGAGGTCAGGAGTTCGAGACCAGCCTGGCCAACATGGTGAAACCCTGTCTCTACTAAAAATACAAAAATTAACTGGGCATGGTGGCTGGTGCCTGTAATCCCAGCTACTTGGGAGACTGAGACAAGATAATCACTTGAACCTGGGAGGCGGAGGTTGCAGTGAGCCAAGATCGTGCAATTGCACTGCAGCCTGGGCAACAAGAGTGAAACTGTCTCAAAAAAAAAAAAAAAAAAAAAGAAAAAAAAGAAAAAAGCAGCTTTATTGAAGTATGACTTACATATCATAATATTCATCCATTTTCAGTGTATAATTCAGTGATTTTCAGTAAATGTACAGAATTGTGCAGTCATCATCACAATCCAGTTTTAGAACATTCTCATCACCCCACAAAGATCCTTGTGTCTGTTTGCAGTCAATCGCAATTCCCACCCCCAGCCTCAGGCAACCATTAATCTGCTTTCTGTCTCTATAGATTTGCCTTTTCTGGACGTTTCATATAAATAGAATCATACAACATGTGGTCTTTTGTGTCTGACTTCTACTTTGCATAATGTTTCTGAGGTTCATCCATGTTGTGGCATTTTTTTAAAACAATGGAAGTAATTATAAGTTTTTAAACAAGGACTTAATCTTACTTTTCTAAATAATCTCCTAACAGATTCCAACATTTGTTTTAGACACAATGGATTTGAATGAGGTTTGTTCCAACTTTCAAAGCTTGCATTTTCATTGTAAATCTTGGAAAAGTCTGGATTCTTAGTTATATATAGCACATGCCCGGTTGATTCGTTGGTTGACTGGTTGAGTCTTCCTGGGCCCATTGATTGGTCACTTCCACTTATTTTTCCTTTCAAAATGGTTGTCCACCACTTTACCTCTAAAGACATCCACTGTCCTGCCTTCAACACATTGGCTATGGCTTGCTCCAGCAACCACAGAGTGTTAGTTTATTTGTTAGTTTATTTGTTGCACTGCAGCATTTTGCCTGGGGACACACCTAGGAGAGGCCCTTTTCAAGCAAAGGGTGAGCCAAGATACAAACATTTTATAGTGACTCACAGGCCAGCCTGACACAGTTGCCTGGGAGGGTCAGGCTGCGTCCATCCATGGACCTTTTCAATCAATACACTTTGGCAATCCACTGGGTCCCAGGTAGTGTACTAGGCCTTGGGGACATAGAGATGAACAAAATCTGATGTAAATCTCTGGCTACTTTGATGTTATCACCTTGGGCAAATTATTATGTAACTTTTCTGGGCCTTGGTTTCCTCATCTGTAAAATGAGAATAATAATAGTGCCTGCCCCACAGGACTTCTATAAAGAAATAATGCCTGCCAAATGCTTAGAATACTGCCTGGCACCTAATACGTGCTCAGTTGGAGGCAGCTATTAAACTATTATAAATGACATTATGGTGGCACACCTCTGTCCTCAGATAATTAGATTTCTTTAAAGCAACACAGACAAAAAGTTAAACAAACTTAAAACAATGTGATGGGTACTCAGTGCACATTTGTTCGGGTTACTGTGGGCATGCAGAAGAACTAGTGCTCCATCATCATGTAGAGTAGGGTGTGATGATTGGCCAGTAATGTGTACTGTTCCGGACATAGAGATGTCAAATGCATTTTTGGACTCTGATTATATACCATCCCCATGAAGAGATAAGCGTTCAGTTCCACTTGGGCTGTCCCCAGCACAGCTCCTCTGTGTCCCATGTGATGAGTGGCATGGCTGGTCTTGAAGTCTGCTCTGCCCCTTGCTATGCCATGGCCCCTTTCCATCTTTTCCTCCCTTGCCCAATTCATCCATCTGAATCCTTCCTCCCAAGGTGCTGTTCTTATAGTTCTTTCCAACTCCTCCAGCTCCCTGGGGCCCTTCCTTCACAAATCTTTTTTTTTTTTTTTTTTGAGGCAAAGTCTCGCTCTTGTCCCCAGGCTGAAGTGTAATGGCGCCATCTTGGCTCACAGGAATCTCAGCCTCCCAGGTTCAAATGATTCTCCTGCCTCAGCCTCCCAAGTAGCTGGGATTACAGGTGCCCGCCACCATGCCTGGGTAATTTTTGTATTTTTAGTAGAGATGGGGTTTCACCATGTTGGCCAGGCTGGTCTTGAACTCCTGACCTCAAGTGATCCACCTGCCTCGACTTCCGAAAGTGCTGGGATTACAGGCATAAGCCACCGCGCCCGGTCCTCCCTCACGATTCTTAAGGGCTTTAAGGTGTAAAGAAGTAGCTTGAAGGACCCTAGAAAATGCCTAACCCAACTCTCTTTGTTTTACAGATATAGAAACCGAGGCCCAGGGAGAAGTGACTCGAAAAGGGGCAGCCATGGCACCACCTCCCACTGAGTTGTATGCCCTGAGTCACCTGGATTCCTCCTTTTCTCTGATGTCTCCGACCCATGCCCAAAGCCTGTTCCTGAGTCCTAAATACCTCTTCAGCCATCTTCATGGCTCTGAGTCACTATCATTTCTCAGCCTCTTCTCCGATGTCCCCACCTTCACCCCTGCTCTCCGCCCCTTCCCCAGTGTCCCCAGCACAGCAAGAATAACCTTTTAAAAATATAAACCTGATTTTTCCACTCCCCACTGAAAATCTTTAGTGATGTTCCACTGATTCCAGAATAGTCCACTCTTACTTTAGCAAGGCTTTCTAAGTGAGCTTGGGCTTGAGCCTGGACACTATGCAGCCTCTGACCTCCCACACTGCACAGGACCCCTGATGGAACTTCTTTCATGGATTTGACCCTTCCACATCCTTCTCCCACCTGGGTGTTTGTGCCAGCCCTTGCCTCTGCGTGGAACTCCATCCTTCCTCCCTCTGACCATCTACCTCCTCTTTGCCTGTATAATATCCATTCATCTTTAAGTGTCAGCTGAACTAATACTTGGTCTGCAAGACCTTCCCTGATCCAGATTAGACCTGCTCTGGGCCCCCATTATTCTTGGTACCTCCTCATCATAACACCCAGTCTGCTCCTGGAATTGCTGTTGTAATGCTATCTTCCCTGGGACTCTTGGCTGAGGTGAGGGCTGGTTCACAAGCACACCTTCAGCTCTTAGCACAGTGTCCCACAGATAAAGGCAGCCAAGGCATGCTTGGCTTTTGCTGTTCTTGTCCCTTTCTTTTACTTTATACTAAGTTACATGGTACCTATTGTTCTGTACCTTGCCTTGCCACTGAACAATCTTGGGTTGGAGGGGGACTAAAAATAGCTCTTTTCCCTTCAAGCGGGCAGAAATCAAGATGTCAGCTTTGTTACTGATGAAAAAGCTAGGCTGGAAGATGTATTTGACCAAAAGATCGTGCTAACCCTCTTGCTTCACTCTCCCAGTCCCAGTTACACCTGGGGCCTTCAGCGGGATTCACTTCCCCAGGACTGCTGCCTCCTTCTGGGAGGAGAGGGAAGACAAGAGAGGTTGGAGGGACTGGGTCTCTCATTGGATCAGAAGAAACAGGTGGCCAGGCCTGGCCCAGTGGGCTGTGGCTAGGTGGGCAGGGCCTCTACAAACAAGGTGTGGTCATTGGAACCCCTTAGTTAAACTTAGAAAAAGCACATTTCTCAGAAGAAGGGGAAGATGCTTGGCTCAGTAAGTGAAATAATAGTTTTCTGCTTCCTAGGATACCAGAACTCTTCAGTTATATTCTTTCTGCTTTAGACATTGCCATTTAACAGAAATACTTTTAAATGACATTCTGGTTCCCCATCTTTGTGGAAAGGGCTGTGTGTGTTTTTGCCTTTTTTTTCTTCTTTTTTTTTCTTTTGACAGAGTCTTGCTCTGTTGCCCAGGCTGGAGTGCAGTGGTGCAATCTCTTCTCACTGCAACTGCTGCCTCCCAGGTTCAAGCAGTTCTCATGTCTCAGCCTCCCAAGTAGCTGGGATCACAGACATGGGCCACAGCACCCGGCTGAAGGCCTATTTTCAATGAAAATAAAGATGTTCCTGTCTCCCACCCTTCTGTTCCCCATGATAATGACACTCTTTAATAAAGCTTGGTGCTTGTGGCAGAGATTTCTAATTGATTACCAAATATCCATTCTCCTCTTCCTCTTAGTTAACAGAATCCCAGTTTTGGGCTGAGCATGTTAAAACTAAGATATAAGACTACACTTGCCAGCCTCTCTTATCGCTAGGGTGTGATTGCATGATCAAATTCTGGCTAATGGCAGCATTGGGTGGTACTTCAGGAAAATCTTAAGAGACAGAAATACATGCCTTCCTTTCCTCTTTTCTTGCTGCCTGGAACACATATGTGATGGCTGGAATTTTGGCAGCCATCTCGGATCATGAGGATGGAAGCCATATTCTGAAGATGGCAGAGAAGAAAGATAGGAGCTTCTGTTTCTGATGTAATCATAGAGCTTCCACATCAGCTCCAAACTGACTACCCCCAGGGTTCTTTTATGTGAGAGAGTAAGAAATGTCAATCTTGTTTGAAGATGTTGCTATTTGTTTTTTCCCCCATGATATGCAATTGAATCTGATCCTAAGGAATACAGTACCATGAAACATAGAGAACTCTTGAAATGAGGCCCCCAGGCATCTGTGGCCTAGAGTTTGGAACAACTTAACTGGAAAACAGATTGCTAAGGAAATCATGATGGGAGGGTGGTAGAGATAGGTGCCTAAAAACACATCTACTGGGATGTTGTAAATAAACTGGGAAAGTCTAGGCAAATGAGCAGATCCAGGAGACACATTTAGGAGGGACAGTTCCAGAGAAGAGTGATGGAAATTCTGGTATGTTCCACAGCATAGAAATTATGGTAGGGTAGAATTCATCACAAACTTCCTAATAGTTAGACTGGCCCAGAAATGGAACAGGTAGGTAAGCATGAAATGGGTGGCCACTGATTTTTGAACTGGCTACTAGTTGATTAAACAATGGGATTCTAAGAAAAATTAGAGAAGGCTTTTTCCAAAAGTTGGAACTTGATTCTGAAATTTCTGATGTCTGCTACAGGTCATAGAAGACCAGATGGGTGTATAGCACATAGTAAGTGCTCAGTATATCTTTGATGAATGAATGAATGAATGAGTATACTGCTTACAAACCAATTTCTATTTTAATCTAAACGCAAACTAAAGAACAGGGAATTTTGTTTGAAAAAAAACTTAGGGACTTCTCTTTATGCTTGGGGTAAAGTGCCATTGACATTGCCATGCACTGAAAACATCTTGGTGGCATAAGTTAGAGATATCCTTGCCTCCTTGGAGGGTGACGTTCCAATGTTATATTTGGGGGTACACCTCACCCTTGGATATGCTCCTGAGGTATCTTTAGGGAAGCTGCCCCCTCTACGTCTGCAGAGTCCCTGCTGACAACAGCAGAACTTCTGTCCTCCATGTGATTCTGCTACTATCACCATGACCTCCATGGAGGGGATGGGAGGGGAGCAACACTTCCCCTCCATTCCTTAATTCTGCTAAGGCAATAAGGAAGGTGCTATGGCTTGAATATTCTTTCCAAAACTCATAGTGAAATTTAGTTGCCAATGTAATGGTATTGGGCAGTGGGTCCTTTTAGAGCTGATTATATGATGAGGACTCTGCCCTCGTAAATGAACTAATGCTGATATCACTGGTGTGGTCTCCCTATAAAGGGATAATAAGTTTGGCCCCCTTTTTTCTCTCTGTCTTGTGTGCTCTTGCCTTCTCTTGCCATGTGATGCCTTCTGCCATGGAATGGCCCTCATCAGGTGCTGGCCCTGTGCTGTTGGACTTTCCAGCCTCCAGAACTGTGAGTCAAATATGCTTTTGTTCTTTATAAGATACCCAGTCTGTGCTATTCTGTTATAGCAGCAGAGAATAGAGTAAGACAGAAAGGTTGTGGACATCTGAAAGAAATTGTAACAAAGAGAAAAATTAAAGCCACAGGTTTAATATGACACTTCCCATCAAGGGAAAATAACACCAGCAATAGAACAGCTAATTGTCTGCTGGAGGGGCAGCTGCGGGCACCCTTAAGTGCCCTCTCCATTGCCCTCCCCTCACCTGAGTTCAAGCACCCTCACTCTGCCTTCTTAAAAATCTCCATGGAGGCCGGGCACGGTGGTTCATGCCTGTAATCCCAGTACTTTGGGAGGCTGAGGTGGATAGATCACTTGAGGTCAGGAATCCAAGACCAGCCTGGCTAACATAGTGAAAATCCGTTCCTCCAAAAGATACAAAAAAATTAGCCAGATGTGGTGGTGGGTGCCTGTAATCCCAGCTACTTGGGAGGTTGAGGCAGAAGAATTGCCTGAACCTGGGAGGTGGAGGTTGCAGTGAGCCAAGATTGCGCCATTGCACTCTAGCCTGGATGACAAGAGCAAAACTCTGTCTCCAAAAAATAAAAAATAAAAAATAAAAATAATAATAATAATAAATCTCTATGGTGTGACTCCCCAGCAATTTTTAGGATAACCCTGTCGCCTACCCACAGGAGCTAAACTTGCTTCCCCACTAGACAATTAGAGGGACATAACCATTCCCCACCGGCACCTTTCCCAAAGCCCGAGAGATCCATTTTGAAATGACGCTGAAGTGAGTTTGGGCAGAAAGGCTGGAGACAGTAGGGTAATCGAAGGGGCCTTTGGGGATCCAAAGCAAGTTCTGCTCTAGGCCTCTCCACCTCCCCATTTCTCCAAACACCCAGCACCCACCCCATCCACCCTCTGCCAACACACACTCCAGGGAGCAACAGTAATCCCCAGAAACGTTAGAGTACAGCCCCATAGAAAGGTAGGACAGCTTTTCCGTAAATATGTTACCTGCCATCTGGGGAGGAGACAGAGTGACATCCATTTCCCTTTTATTCATCCCTATCCTTCCAAGCATCCTCAGAGGACGCCACAGCAGAGGAAATAGGCTCATTACCTTTGCAGCTTTGAACAACAGAGGCACTATCCCTGGCCGGCCCTTTGGTTTCACAGAAGGCAGAAGAAGCTTTGAAACCCCTGCTTTTCCCTGGCCAGGTGCCCCCACCCTAACCTCTGAAAGCAGAAGGGAGGCATGATGAGGATTTATGGCCTCTCTGCACATTGCAACGCCCCCAGGGTGGCCAAGAGTGTTGGTTCTTCCTGTTACAGATGCATGAAGTATATCAGGGGTCGTGATTTATGGGACGACAGCAAGATTTCATCTGGAATAACGTTTACTTGTGTTCAGAGGAGGAAAAGTAACTGACCTATGCCTTCCTGCAGCCCTTCCCTAATTCTGACACAATAGCTCTGGGAGAAAATGATCAATTTCCTCACAAAAACCCTTTCCTGCGGCAGACAGAGCTTCACAGGCTCGGAGCATTGCACAGTATCTGGTTTTCCCCTTTCCATTACTCAAGCACTCACTGTATTGTGGAAGGTTCAATAAAGCAAAATCATAATGCATATGCTTTTATCTCAGAGGTTGGTATTTTTAGTATAGAAACCAGGCTAAATAAAATTTAAATTAAAAAAAAAAAAGAAAGGAAAATATATTGAGGCTTAAATCATTGGCTGAGATTAAGCAAACATTTTTCAGTTGTGAATCTCGGTGGAATGGTTCTCGTGGGTTTGTGTATGTGTGGGGGTTGGGGTGCATTTCAGGGCAGAGAGCAAGATGAAGGGTTGGGGAGGGAGCTGTGGTGATGGGGCTGCCTCAGTGTCCTTGAGAAAAGGCTTGGCGGTCAGGCTGGATCTCCCGATGTTTGCGCACTCACCATGTGGCCAGCCCAGCACTGGGCAGCAGCCTTCTGTGCATTCTCAGTAGTTCTCGGGAGGAGCTGTGAGGCAGGTCCTATCATTCCCATTCCACAAGTGGTAAGCCCAAGGCACACCCTGACTTGCCCAAGTCCCTCAGCTGGAAGCAGCAAAGCCAGGATTCAAGCTCAGCCTGTCCTACACCGAAGTCCTTGCTCCTTCCCAGCCCTGCTACTGCTGCTAGGGGAGGCTGGCCTCCAGCCTCATGGAAGTGGATAATGGGAATATTCCCCAATCATGTCACAAACCTGTTTTTCTGGATTAAGAGGAATCCTGAGTCCAGGTAGAACCTAAAAAATAATCAAAGACCCCTGACAGGGCCCATCACCAAGACAGCCCTTGCTGGGAGTAGCAGGATCAACTCAGTCTGGAACTGGTTGAGGGGCTATGACTGGGCTCCTCAAATCCAGACCACAAGGCAACACCAAGACAGTCAGCAGAGACCCAGGCAGGCAGCCCCCTCACTGTCCACACAATCTCAGGCTCAGGCCACCCTCAAGTGAGCCTGGCCCAGTTTACAATGGCACCAGCCCTTGTCTGATCATGGCCACCACCCCTCCTGGCTACATGGAGGTGGCCATCATGCCAGGCCACTCACCATGAGGTGGGCCAAGATACTCAGCCCAGAACCCTGGTCAGTCAGGACAGGCCTATGACTCCAGGGCTTGTGCTGTAGGCCATCTCCTGGCCAGGAGACAAGATGAAACTTCTTGGCTGTGCAATGTGGACTAGAAGGAAATCTTTGTGCTTTAGAGAGACGGACCTGGGATCAAATCTCTGTGCTGCTACTTCCTGGCTGTGTGACCTTGGGCAAGATACTTAACCTTTCTGAGCTTCCATTTCCCTCTAGCATGAGGATAAGTAGAACAATCTCATAGGATTATTATTAAATGAAATGGGATAGCTACTTAAAGCACTTAGCCCAGTGCTCTCGTTGAGGCCAAGTGTCCTGCTTTATCCTTGCATCAGGCATAGGGGATGGCACTGTGGGTTCTCTGTTCTCTTGCTTCTGGGAAAGTGGTAACAACAGCCTGAGCTACAAGCCAGGGAGGGCTGAGGTCTTATGCAGTATTATCTCATTTAGTTTCCACAACAAGCAAGTGGTATTATTAGGTCCGCTTTACAGCTCAGGAGCTTAGCTTGGTAACTTGCTCAAGGTCACACAGTTAGTATGTGACAGCAGGGATCCCACCTAGGGTGCCTCTGACTCCAGAGCAGCTTTCCTCATATCCCAGTGCTTCCTGTGCCGGTAGACGTCATCGAGACTGGTCTTATGTTCAATTGTCTGCATTGTCTGTTTAGAGTCCATTTTGTATGGACCCAGAGGGATGCGCGGCTGTGTGCACGTCTGTGTGCTTCTGTGTGTGCGCATGTGTGTGTGTTTATCTTTCATAACAAGAGTAAGGGAGGAGGTGCTGGGAAGGTTTTTGAGTAACTGGCACATATGCTGTTTCCACAGATCTTGCCACTAACTCTGTGGAACGTCAGGCACGCCGCTGCATTCTCCCCGGCCTGCCTTTTCCTGACTGAAATGCAGAGTTCTCCCTGCATCACCCTTGGTAGGAAGGCAGAAGAAACAGGCTCTCCTCACTCTCAATCACTCTGAGGCCGCGAGCCCATCTCCTTCCAGCCTGGGTGGCAGCTGGTTCGGGAATGGCGTTCCCACTCTGGGGATGCTCTTCTGCTCTTCCAACAGCATCAGATTCTTCCAATGAGGGGAAGCTATGGCTGAGATTTCTCTGTATCCTCAGCACTACCCTAGGAACATAACTGATGTTTAAAGAATTCCTACTAGATCTTACAGAAAAATTGTGTGTGTGTGTGTATGTGTCTGCATGTATAAGAGTGTAGGTGCATTTTGATATTCTTCTTTGAGAAAGAACACACTTTCTATTTACAGCATGATTTCCAAAGGACCTTCTAATGGGGTGCCTCCTTTTAACTGGCATGCCTCCCCTACCAGGCGAGAAATGGGCTCAGAGAGTTTACGTGGCTTTCTGGAAGTCACAGACTCATTCCAGACCAGCTACCTCCCACCAGAAAACAGGCATGGCTGCGTGATGTCAAGGCCTCCTTTCCTGGTGGAAGGTGGGCATTGTGGGAGGGAGCCCCACTTCCTCACCCGTGCTGGCTGAAGCCTGAGGGGCTGCCTGAGGGGAAGTGGTAGGCAGGCACATTGGCCCCTTCGGCCAGGCCCGTCTGGCCAGGCAGCTTCTCCCTCTTCTTTCGGGACCTCTCATCAGTCCTTATTACCCCTGTGAGGTAAATTTCCTCCTGAGTGGGTTGTCTTCCCCACAGGGGAGGACCAGGGCGCAGGTGAGGCTTTGGATAGAAAGGGAGGAGGCTCCACCCAGTGTCTGTAAGGATGGTGACCTCAAAGCTAGGAAAGATGGAGAGTAGGTGTGGGAGTGCACACTGCCCAGAGCCACGACTCAGGGTCCTCCTCTGCTCCACAGCAGCCCTGGGAAAGGGGCAGGAAGCCCTGGAGTGACACAGTAGTCAGAGGTGGTGGTAGTGTGCATATCTATGCGTGTGTAAGACAGAGAGAGAGGAAAAGAGAGAGTGTAGAAGCTGGAGGAGCCCCAGGGAGAAGCTGCAGAGGCACCTCTCCAGGATGCCTACCTTGGGTGCTGCTCCCCTCTGTGTCTGGGCTCCTTGGCCTTTAAGACCCCCGGGATGTCTTAGAAAACGCCAGGTGGACTCCTTGGCCATGGAAGCCTCAGGGCACAGGACAGGCTGGTGGACGTTTTGGTCCCAAGCCCCTTTCTAATCACAGGCAGGTCAATTAAGCCTGTGGGCCTGGCTGTCCTCTTCTGGACATAGGGTGTAAGTCCTACATTACACAAGGCTGTACAGCTTCACAAAGATAGTGCTTGTGATGCTTATCCCTACCAGAGGACTTTGAACTTGAAGAATTATAGGAAGACTAGGCTCGTGCCCTTAAATTGATCATTCTTTCCATCCTGACTCTAAGCAGGGGTGAGCCAGTGTGTGCAGAGGTCTATGTATAGATGGGACTGTGGAGGAAAAGAGAAGCTTCCCTTTGCATGGTATCCTTAGAGCCCATTTGGTATGGACCCAGAGGGATGTATGGACCCAGAGGCACATCCCTCTGGGGAAGGCCTGGCCCACTGTCTCCCTAATGCAGCTGGCAGCCACAGCAGTGTGGGCCATGCTGGGTGTCCCAGGTGGGCTGCCAGTACATAGTCACCTGGTCGCCTCCTGAGTGAGGCCTCCCTCCCTGGGCAGAGGGCACATGCACACTGTCAATTGGCATTTGTGGAGGCCCACTGGACCGCTTCTGAGTGCTCATTCCTGCCCACTCACCAGCTCACCAAGAGCTGCCCAGTTGTCCCGGGATATGGGCTCCTTGGCCTGGGCCATGTATGTCCTGAGCTGTGTTCCTCTCACATACCTACCAAGACCTGATTCCATGAAGCAAACACTGACCTTGACATCAAGGCGACCTGACCCGAGCTCAGCTCCATCACTGAAGAAGCTCCTCCCTTTTTGAAGTTTCAGTTGTCATCTGTAAAATGGGAGTAAGAATAGTGCCTACCCATAGGGCTGTTGGGGTGATAAACATGAAAAAATGTACAACCAATAAATAATATAGAACATAAGCTCAGTAAATATTAGCCATCATTATTTGCTGCTATTGTTGTTTGTATCATTGTCTCTCCCAGGGGAAATTCTAAGTTCTGCAAGGACAGAAACTATGTGTAATTCATCTTTGTAACCCCAGGATGCCAAGCACAACACCTGTCATAGAAATTCAGCAGTTTTGGGCTGGGCGCGGTGGCGCATGCCTGTAATCCCAACACTTCGGGAGGCTGAGGCACTTGAGGTCAGGAGTTCGAGATCACCCTGGCCAACAGGGCAAAAACCTGTCTCTATTAAAAATACAAAAATTAGCTGGCTGTGGTGGTGCATGCCTGTAATCCTGGAGCTATTCGGGAGGCTGAGGCAGAATTGTTAGAGCTGGAGAGACGGAAGTTGCAGTGAGCTGAGATGGCGCCACTGCACTCTAGCCTGGGCAACAGAGTGAGACCCTGTCTCAAAAAAAAAAAAAAAAAAAAAAAGGAAAGAAAGAAAAGAAAAAAAAAAGAAAAGAAACAATTTTATGCATTAAGCACCTACTCTGTGAACACATCATGCTAGACCACCATCAGAATCTTGCCTGTGATGACCTGTGAGGTGCAGAAAAAATTGTTCCCCTGAATCCTTGCACAGTACATGGGCGTCTTTAGTGCTAACATGTCTTGTCTGTACCCCAGACTCTTCCTTCAACTACCAAGGTCCTGACCTCTTCCTCTTGTTCCAAACCAGAAGGATAGAGCTCCAAAGAGCATTTAATAAACTCACACACTCTCAGGTATAGACAACTGATAACTACTTGATGTGTGATGTGTTGTTTCTCCAAGAGATTATTTTAATTCCAAGAAAGATTTAAACCTAAAGCAGATGTTCTTAATCCAGGTCCATGGAAGGTCTGAGTGTGGGTACAGTCAATGCGCTCAAACTTTTTTCCCTGAGGAGATAGTCCATATCTTTCATCAGATTCACCATTGGTCTGTGAACTAAAAAAGATTAAGAAATGGTCCGCCCTCCCCGTCTCTACTAAATTACAGAAAATTAGCCGGGTGTGGTGACGTGCGCGCGTAGTCCCAGCTACTAGGGAGGCTGAGGCAGGGGGATCCCTTGAACCAGGGAGACAGAGATTGCAGTGAGCCAAGAAAAAAAAAAGAAAAGAAAAGAAAGAAAGAAATGGTTCCCTAGAGTGGGGCTGCCCAGTAGAACTTTCTGTGGTGAAGGAAGTGTTCTATATCTGTGCTGTCCAACGCGGTAATCACTAAACACTTGTGACTATTGAGCACTGGAAATGTAGCTAGGGCAAGTGAGGAACTGAATTTTAAAATCTATACGAGTTAATTCAGATTTAAACATAAATAGCTTAGCGTGGCTGGTGGCTGGCGGCTACCATATTAGGCCGTGTGGCCTGAGATGATAACGATTCGATGGTAGAATTTTAGATATGTTGAAGAGGTGACATTTTAGAGTATACAAGGGGATTCTTATGAACAAGAATTTCTCAAAATTTATCTAAAATTTAAATTTCCCTAAAATTTAAAAATTCATTAATTCATTTACTCATTCATTCATTCAGGCATGCGTATACATGAATCAGCACTGACATCTGCTGAGCAGCCACCAGGCTTGTGGTACTAGGAGAACAAACAGTGACTAGAAGAGGTTTTTACAATTTATTGAGACCAGAGTGTCTGCCCAGACAGGTCCCTTTGGGGATGGCTTTGTATTTAAAGAAGCAAATTTAAAAAAAAAATGGTTTGCCCTACTTGTCAAATCCTTATGACATTTGACAATCTCGAGCAAGAGAGTGTTTCTTCCCCTTGGAAGGACGTTTGATCCCCACAGATGGGGAGGGAGTGGATCGAGTAGCTTGCAAAGTAGAAGAGGCTGGGGGTATCTCCTGGAGGATCAGGTTCCATTTATAAATGGGAATCTCACAGTTAACGTTTTATGGATGTCGGTGAGACAACCTTTAGGAAACAAGGGGACTTAGAATCTGGCATTTATTGATTTTGAGGCTTCTTTTCTTCCATGTTATCAGTAGCTCATCAACTCCTGGGGTTATGGTGAGGTTTAATTAGCTTTTATGGGTAAGCTCTTATAGCAGTGCCCGTTGCACCATGAGTGCTCTGTGTCAGTTATTATTATTGTTGAGAAGTGCCCGGTAAATGTAGAAGTGGTAGGTGCTCAATACGTTTGTTGAATGAATGACTGAAATTGCTTAGTGCACAAAATTAAAAAGCATCAAGCAGAGTCAAACAAAGCTGAATGTCAATGTCTGCAATGGCCTTTGCCAGTTACAAAACAGGCCAGTACCATGGCCAAGGCAATGAGTCTCTGCTTTGTGAACGTGCCCATGAGGGTTTGCCATCACAGCACGGTGACTCCCAACTGAGGGCCTTGGCTTCTTAAGTGGAAATGGACTAGACATTGCCTAAGACCTGCTTCAGCTGTCCTGATCTGAGAACGTGTCACACATCTCTAGCTGGGTCTTTTCAGCATGTCAGGCACAATGACAACATCTGCATCTACTCCAGCCAAGAGAGCTACAACAATCCACTATGTGGACATAGAGACCAGAATTCAGTTCCAAATAACCCATTTTGCAACAGCTTAAGAATTTCCAGTTGTGTCTTCTAATGAACATCAACTCCAGAAGTGGGACAGCACTGTAGACATCTGCAAGTGAGTTATGGAGGCGCTCTCAGCCCTGCCAAGGAAAGGGATGCGCCAGCATCCACAGAAATAGACAAAACAACTCCAGCAAGGTCCCAATTGCACACTGTAGAATTTTTAAAACTTGGGGTGAATAACCCCTTCCGTGTCTGGCTGTCATTAAGCTGGACAGTCATAACTCCTTTCTGCTGGCTGCCTTCAGCCCTCCATGTGGTCTTTATCTTGTCAACACAGAATCCTTTGGCCTCCAAGCCTATTGTCCTGACTAAAATACCAGCATTGCTCTCTAGATAGCTCTTGATTTTATATCCTCTTAGAAGAAAAAGAAAAAGGAAAATTGATCAGGCCAGCTCAATGTGTGAGGAATGGACATCATTTTAGGGTGGGGAGTGGAGCAGGAGGAGGTTGGTCCATGGTAAGGTTGCTAGAAGACTCTGTCCTGCATGGGTCTCAGGAATGAGGTCTTCATGCTTGAGTTGGGGAACCAGGATGCAAAGAAGAATGTGAGCTGGCATCTCCTGGGATGACTTCAGTTCTGAGGGAATCCTTCCAGACTGGATATTTCTGAAAAGTGATAACCCCAGATCTGCCTGCCCAACCACTGTTCTTCATTCTCTCCCTCCTCCTCTGGATTGCCTAGTAATGAGAGGGGAGGGGAGGGAGCTCAGTACTTGGAGTTGGGCAAACCTGGTCAACCTAGTAATTTCCTAGTTATATAACATTGGGCGAGTGTGTTCATCTTTCTGGGCCTCTGATTCCTTAACTGTGAAATGGGAATATTAAATCTATCTTGTAGAATCACTGGAGGGTGAAATAACTGTATGTGGAAGAAGTTACATGTCGAGAGGAGTTTTTGTTATTGTGATCTAATGTCTTTATTTAGCATTAAGCTGTTGGGCTTGCTCTAGTGGATCTCGCTCATCTTGGTTTTCTCCAAGAACCTTGTTTTTATCTTCAAACAACTGGTGCATTTTACTCCAAGATTTCCTGGTTTTATGGCATTATTTCCACCATCTTTGGCAACGTCCCTTCCTTTGCCAACCAACACATGCTCACAAACCCTCCATTCAACATTTAACAAACATTCACTGAGTGCCTACTCATGCATTCTCTGTATGCCAGGCCGTAAGTGAACAAAATAAAGATTTAGGTGCACATTCTAGGAAAGGGAGAGAGACAAAATCTATAATACGTAAGTAACTTATACAATCTATTAAGAAGTGGTAAGTGCTATGAGAAAATGAAAAGTGGACTGAGAACGGAGTGGTCCAAGGTGTGGGCTGCAGCAGTTAATAGGGTGCTCAGAGTGGCCTTATGGACAAAGCAATATTTTAAAAAAGACATGATGGAGATGAGGAAGTTGGCCAAGAAGAAGAAGTTGGCAGAACAGCTTTCTAGGCAGAGGCAACAGTTGAGCAGAGCTGTGAAGGTGTGCAGAAATGTTCAAGGGCAGGAAGGACCTAGAGTCAGGGTCTTAGAAAAGAGCATGTAGATGGAGTTGATGGAAAGTGAAGATCACACAGTGTCTTGTTGACCATCTCAAGGATTTGCGGTTTGACTCTGCATGGAGTAGAAGTACATTGTAGGATTTTGAGCAGAGGAGAAACTTGATTGACTGTACTTGTCTTTTAAAAGGGTCTTCTGGTTCTATGTTAAGGGTAGATGGTAGGAGGCAAGAGTGGAAGCAGGGAAACACATTCGGGAACCTTTGCTATAAGCTACAGGATAAATGATGGCGGCTTACACCAAAGTGGTATCGGGGAAGTGGGGAGAGTGGTCAGAGTCTGGATCTATTCGAAGGTGGAAGCACCAGGTTTGCTAATCTATTAGATGTAGGGCGTGAGAGAAAGGGAGGAATCAAGGGCATCTCCAAGGTTTTTGACTGAGCAAGAGGAAGGATGGAGGTGCTATCAGCTCAGCTGAGGAAAGCTGTGGGTGGAGACAGTTTTGGGTAGGAGGAGATTAGGAATTTTGGATATGTTGAGTTTTAGATGCCTGTTAGACATCTAAGTTAAGATGTTGAGTGGGCGTTTGGATATATAAGACTGAAGTCCAGGAAAGAGGTCTGAGCTGGAAATATAAACGTGGGAGTCAGCAGCATTGAGTTGGTATTTAAAGCCATGAGACTAGATTGTCATGAGCCTTTCTTCCCACAAACCCAAGATACATCCATAATAATTTTCATTTGTGACTGTCACAGATTTCCCAAGGACCTCCCATCATCTTTCAGTGGATGGTTAATTATAAAATTTGAAAAGCCTAAGACTGTCAGTGGTTGGCAGGTGGAGTAGGAGGTAGAAGCTCAGAGCAATTTGTTAACTTTTAAGTCTCTCAGTTGGACTGAAGGCATGTACCAGTGCCCAGGGTAACAAAAGGCAAGAGGGCAAAGTAGGGTGGTGAATTATCTTTTTGGGAGAAAAGCCATAATTCAGTGTGGTGGGGTAGTAGTCCCTCTTTCTCTCAGTCCCTGTATCTGAGTTTCCAGAGTCACGCAGCACAGACCTGACACCAAAGCCATGCTCAACCACGAGCTTGAGATTCCAGGATGATAGTCCCTGAGAAGGCAAAGTTGTCATCTCTCAAGGCCAGGAAGGAAGGAAACACATTGCTCTTACCAAGAAGACTTCACACTGGAATTCAGGGGAGCTAGAGAGCTGCATGTGGGATATGGTGCTTGGTGTGTACTATGCATGGGATGTTGAAACAGCAACCATGGAGGAGGAGACATCCAGGGATTTCCAGGGGCACAGCCAGGAAGACATTCCATGCACACCCAACTCCAACCCCATGTCCCAAACCCAGTGAACAGCCCCATGAGCTGTAAACAGTGCTGAGTTCTAGGCCAGAGGTTCCAAATGATGGTGTTTATCAGAACCTTGGAGCTTATTAAGTATACTCATCTCTGGGCACCTCTTTCAGACCTTCCTGAATCAAAATCGAAAAACATATGATTTTGTAGGGACCTCTTGGGGCTTCCAGTTGAGTTCATTCTGACCCTAAGTGTCTCATATTGAGCTTGGTTCAGTCCTTGATCATTGCTGAGTATCCCCTCTGTGCCGGGGAGTGGGCCACATCCTGTGGAGAGTACAGAACTATTTGAGCCCTGGGCTCAGCCCTCAAATAGCTCAAAGACATGAAAAGAAAAAGATGACTTCAGGAGTGAATTCCAGGAAATAAAATTATGGCTGTCTCCACGCAATGCTGTGAGAACCCAGTGGATGGACACCCTGGAAGGGTTATGAGATCATAGGAGGGCTTCTGCCAGTCTCTGTCATCCAATGGCCAAGAGAATTGCAAAATGTGGCACGGATCTGGAGCCAGGATTCCAGCTGTCTCTAAAGGGAAAACAGTGTCTCATTGTGTCTGCAGAGCTTGTGTGCTGGCAACACCCCAGGGAGAACTTGCTGCATGGGGGAGGAGTTCTGTACATAGATGTCTGGAGCAGATATGACAAGCAATGGAGGGAGAGAGCAGGAGACTTCTCCCTGGCCCAGCCCCTGGACCATGTCTGAAAGCTGTGAAGTGGAGGCTGCCTGAGGGAGCTGATGCAGCTGTTTTCAAAGGGGCTCAAGCAGTCCTGTTCAGGAGCCAAATGACAAGTGTTCTACAGAGTGGAGGAAGCATGCATTTCTCCCCTGCTTGGGTTCCGTGGGGACTCTGGTGGACATCATGGTGGCTTTCGGTGGAACAGTGGGTGAGAGCAGAGGAGACTTTGATGCCAGGCTGTGGATGCAATGCCTGGTGGGAAAGTGGAAATTTGGAAACTTGGTGGGAGACAGCCAATGCCTGGTGACTATGGCCAATTACCTTAAGTGGTAACAAGATGGACTTCTCTGGGATTCATAAGAGACGTTCCTGTGGGTTTCTAGAAATATACTTACTGAGAGCAGACACCTGTGCAGGGAGTCCCGTATTAGCAGGTGAATGGAGTGAGTCAGAACAATCTGCTTAATACTGTTAAGTGCTGAGACGTTTTGTGTACCAACAAACTGAGGAATCCTGGGACAATTCAGTGTGCCTCAAAAGGACCAGAACATTGTGGGGGATGAGAGGTGGAGCTAAGAGTGGGTAAATGACTATGTGGGCTTGTATTTGTGTTTGGGAAAATGCGAGTTGCCAAGGATGACAGAGATAGCAGTCTTACCTCAGTGGCTCCCAGGGAAACATTCTTTGGTTGTTGGAGGGTCTGAAAGCCCATGTGATGTAGGCAGTCCTTGGTGAGGACTGGAGTGGGCAGGGTGCACAAAGCCTTAACTGTATTGCTCATTGCAGGCACCTGGCAAAACGACCCTCCTGGGAAAGTGACCACAAACTGACATTGTCTGGAGATGAAACCAGGGAAATCAAGGCCAAGAACCCAGAGATTTCCCCAAGATGGGGTCCCTGAGAAGATGAAACCCACACCCCACTGGCCTTCCCTCCCAACACTGGGGTGCTGCTAATAAACATTCCAAGTGCCACTTTGGGATGAGTGTGGGACACACCCTAGGAGCATTCCTATTCTCCAGGCTGCAGATTTGTAGCCACTTTCATAATTTATAATTATGTGTAACCTTATAGTAATCTACTCCATACTCTCCCTCTCCCATCTCAGGTGATTCCCTTCCTTTCCTTACAGAGAGGTCCCCCTTGCTGTGGTAAACACACACAGAAGACAAGAAGCACACTGGGCTTTGCAGAAAGTGTCCAAAGCCGTTAATGATTTCACTTCCTCTCCATTCTGCTACTGAGAGAGAAAGCAATTGGCAAGCAACCTCATCCCCCAAAATCCTGACAGAAGCCAGAGGGCTGCGAGATCCATGGGTGAGATTATATGACACCACCTAATTTGTTCTGAGCTTCCTGAAAGCTGCAGGGAAGATATTGGAATTGTAGTTTCCTCTGAAATACAAAAATAAAATAAAATAAAAGGTTGTGACAGAGATTTAAATGAGAATGAAATGCCAATTAACTCAGAGATATTGAACTAGAATCTGTTTCTCAGAAGAATCCCAGGTCGCACATGGTGGATCAGTTTCAATTTCCCCCAAAGCACCGAATGGCCACACCGGGGAAGCAGACCTCAGAACAATCCAGAACTCGGTGCCAGACCCACTACTTATCACTTTAATTGACACTTACTCCATATGATGCTCATACTTTCACCGAATGGGTTCAATTTAATTTGAAATGGGGAATTTTTTTTTCTTTCCCCTATTGAAATATTTAATGCAGCAGGCTTTAACTAAACAGCTTTGATCCTTGCATTCCATTACTCTTCCATTTTGCTTTAAAACTACAAAAGAACCCCTCCAACTATGATTTATTTGGAAAATATTTGACTTTTACCACCTCTGTAATTACAAAAGCTAAAGGTCTGTATCTTTTCTTTTTGTAGGCGATGGGACAGGTTGGCAAAAAAAGAAATCCCTTCTTTGATATCTATTCTGCCATCCTCAACAATAAATTAACAGACAAAGGTCTATGGAAAAGAAGTCGTCCTTAGACTCGGGGTGGTGATAAGGCAACTCTTCTACCATGGAGCATGTGTGTCTGGCTCCCAGCCCACCCTGTACCCCACACACTGTGAGAACCAGGGGTGGGTAAGGAGGGAGGCAGCATCTTTGCTGAGGAGAATCTGTATTCTGGGTGATCACACGAAAGCAGGTGGGTTCTCCCTGCCCTGTGTTTATTAGGGCTGACAGACGAGTGCAAGAACAGCAAGAACATCGTTCACCCGGAGGTGTTACATACTGATACACTGACAGGCAATTATCTTTGGAGATAGTGTTAAAACACAACAATTAATTGGAGGAGCGAGAGTGTGGTGGCCCCAGGCCGAGGCAGAATGGTATTTCTAAAAGCTCTGTGAGGCTGGTAATTCAGCTTCAATGGGTCATTTGATTTTCACCACCTCCCCGCCCCAACTGAAACCTTCCCAGTGCTTTGTTTTTCAAAAACATTAGCCTTCAATGTGTCTCAGATGTCATTAAAGTGCAGGCCAACCTCCCATAGCAACTTTCCAAAATGGTGCCTGGCAATAGAGAAAAATCATTGCCTTAGCAAAGATGTCTCACACAGCCTGCTTTTGTGACGGTAGATGCTGGCAGAATGTCTTTGTTTCAAACTGAGGCTGACACATGTCTGCTTAAATAAAACATTCCCACTTCAGCTGACTGATTTGGTGGGAACAAGAAGTTCACACGCCAAAGCATGGGCTGACCTTCACGACCCCCCCACCAGCAGGGGGGATGAATTCATTGTTGTATCCTTTTACTAACAAGCATTGAGAAGTGTGAGCTTTTCTTTTGCTTGTTTTACCATGGTGACATCCATTGACCTATATTTGATATTCTGCGTAATATACATGTGTCAGAGATCACACATTTGATTGAAATGGGGAAAGGAGGACAAGGAAGAGAAGGATGGAGGAAGCATTTTATAGTTTAGCAAAAACCTGAATGTTTTATAGAGAAGTCTTCATTTTGAAGAGGCAGAAACCAACTGGATTTAGCTTAAATGGAGAAAGAGGAGATTTATTTTTAGGACATAGGGATGTCTAACAGAATCTAAAGGAACTCAAGCTTCCTGATTTCAAGAACAGATCAGAACAGGAAGCCATTTGGTCTCTCTCTTCATCTCTCATCCCTGGTAAAATCTTCATTTTCCCCTTGCTGCTCAAATTGGACCCACTGCCTCTCTAGTCTACATGGCTATGGACAATTCCAAGCCCCAGCAACCGAGGCCACATGTTGAAGGTACAACCACATGAAGGGTTCCTGACTCATGTTGTCTCATGGATAAAATTCCCAAATTCTGAACAAGTGTTTTGACTGGTCTGGCTTAAGCCAGGTGCCCATGCCTTGTCCAACCACCTCAACACAAAAAGTAATGACAGAAGCTGGACGGCTGGGTGATTCATGGATCAGATTATATGACACCCTCTAATTTGCTGTGTATCTTACTCTAGAGGGTAAGTCACTTTGAACAAAATGTTTGTGTATGTGTTGAGGCACTTAGAGGTTCAATGTGTACAGAAAGATTTTTTTTTAGTTACATTACAAAGATAACCACATTTTTTCTTACCAAAGAAAATATTAGGGGAGATTTAACAACAGGAAGACATAGTCCTAATTGTGGTGTGTTATTTGGAGAAAGCTTAACTGCAGGAGTCAGAGTTTGATGTGTTTAGGCTGGCATTCTTATGGCTACCCCAGGGGTAACACATCAACTAGGAGAGGAGCTGTTTTCCCAAAGGAAATGGGTTGCTGCTGCTGGACAGAGAGGCAGGAGACGCTGGGCAGACAGGAACCACAGATATTTTCTTTCTTTTCTAGGTACTCATATTGTTCAATGGGTTCTGGGAGTCCTTGTCCTACCATTAGGAGTTCCACGGGGGAATGCACCTTACTTTTAGAGTCTCTTGACCTTCTCCCTCACCTCAGTCAATGTTGTGACAGTGTGCATGCCAATCTGCAACATAGATCCTTGCCAAAATGGCTACATCAAGCTCATCACATTGATCCCAACGTTTGTCTTAGTTCATTTTGTGTTACTATAACAGAATGCCACTGGGTACATTATAAAGAAAAGAAATTTATTTGGTTCATAATTCTGGAGGCTGGGAAGTCTAAGAGTAAGGCTCTAGCACTTGGGAGGACCTTCATGCTGTGCTATTTCATGGCAAACAGAGGAAGGGGAAGCAAGGCCAAGAGTGAGAAACACAGAGGGTTGAACTCACATTTCTAACAATCTACTTTAATGATAGTTAACCTACACCTGATATAATGACATTAATACATTCCCAAGGGCAGAGACCTTATAGCATAATTGCCTCTTAAGAGTCTTCCCTATTAATACTATCACAGTGGCAGTTAAATTTCGACATGAGTTTTGGAGGGGACAGTCAAACCTTAGCATTCCACTCCTGGCTCCCCAAAACTCACTCACATACAAATTACATCTTTTCATTCTATTCCAATAGCCCCCCCGTGTCTTAATTGGTTCCAGTACCAACTCAAAAGTCCAAAATCTAGAAAGAGTCTCATCTGAATCAGAGGTAGGTGAGGCTTAAGACACGAATCATCTTGAGGCAAATTTCTCTTCAGCTGTGAACCTGTGAAATGAACAAGTTATGTGCTTCCAAAATGCAACGGTGGGACAGTGATAGGATAGACATTCCCATTTCAAAAACAATAAATAGCCCAGAAGAAAGGGGTAACTAGTCCCTACTATGTCCAAAACCCAACAGGAAAAACACTAAGTCTTGAAGCTAGAGAATAATCTTTTATTTCATGTCCTGGATCCTGGGCACACTGATACGGGGTTGGGGCCCCAAGGTTTTTTCAGGTAGCCTTGCTCTCATGGTTTTGCTAGGCTTAGCCCATGCTTCAGCTCTCAGGTTAGCGTTTTGTGCCTGCAGCTTTCCCAGACTGGCTTTGCACACTGGTAGCTTTCCAGTTCTGAGGTCTCAGGAGTAGCTTCACTCCCCCAGCTATACCAGGTATTGCCCTAGTAGGGGACTGTCTGTGGTGAAAGAGTCTCCTCTGAGGTGTAACCCCATGACATGTCTCTGCCTGGACCCCCAGGCTGCCTGAGATATCCTTTGAAATCTAGGCGGAGGTAGCCATGCCCCCCATTTTTGCATTATGCAAGCCTGCAGAATCAGCACCATGTGGATGTCACAAAGGTTTATGGCTTGTACCTTCCAGAAGAGTGAGTTGGGCCACATCTGGGTTCACTTAATCTGTGACTGGGGTAGCTGAAGGGGTGCTGCACCAGAATGTCAGAGTTCTGAGGTGGCAGCAAACCCCTGGAGGGTGCCCTGGGCAGTTCCCTGAAACCATTCTGCCCTCCTAGAGCTCTGGGTCTGTGATAAGGCCAGTCCTGAAGATCTCTGAAATGCTTTGAGGGTCATTCTCCCATTGTCTTGAGGACCCCTTCTATTCATATGAATCTCCTTAGCAAAGGTCACTTGGCCATACCCTTGATTTGCTCTCTCTAAAATGCTTTTTATTCTTTACATGGCCAGGCTAAAAATTTCAAACTATTTCCATTCCACTTCTTTTAAATTACAAATACCATCTTGTTATTTATTTCTTCTTGTATCTTACTATATGCAGGTGAAAGTAGGCACATAGCTTCTTCAATATTTTTCTTAGAAATTTCTTTCACCAGATATCCTAGCTCATCACTCTTAAATATTACCTTCTATAAAGCCCTTGGGCATGGACATTATTCATTATTCAGCCAAGTTCTTGGCAAGTGTGTAACAAGAATGGTCTTTAGTTTCTAATATCTTGTTCCTCAGTTCCACCTGACACCTCATCAGAATGGGTTTCACCATGCACACCCAACATTCTTTTTTGTTTTTGGTTTGTTTGTTTGTTTTTTGGAAATAAGGTCTCACTCTGTTGCTCAGATGTGCAATCACAGCTCACTGCAGCCTTGACCCTCCAGACTCAAGCAATACTCTGATCTCAACCCCCTAAGTAGCTGGGACTACAGGCACATGCCACCACACCCAGTTAATTTTTCTATTTATTTTGGGTAGAGACATGGTTTCACTGTGTTTCCCAGGCTGGTCTAGAACTCCTGAACTCATGCAATCCTCCCACCTCAGCCTCCCAAAGTGCTGGGATTACAGCCAGGAGCCACTGCACCAGGTCTCTACCAACATTCTGATCATGCCCACTTAAGTAATCCCTAAGAAGATTTAGGGTCTTACTAGTTCTGGTGTTTTCTTCTGAGCCCACATCAGAATTGCCCTTAACACTCCATTCATGGCAATCCAGGCTTTTTCTAGCCTGCTCCTCCAAGTCCTTCCAGCCTTTATCCGTTACCCAGTTCCAAAGCCACTTCCACATTTTTTTTTGTTATAGCAACAGCCCCACTTCACAGTATCATTTTTCTGTCTTGGTCCATTTTGGGTTGCTATAACAAAACGCCATAGACTGAACAATTTATAAAGAAAAGAAACGCATTTGATGCATGGTTCTGGAGGCTGGGGAGTCTGACAGCATGACACTAGCATCTGGTGAGGGCCTTTAGGCTGCTTCATCCCATGGTGAAGGTGAGAACAAGAGACAGAGAGGGCTGAATTTGCTTTTATAGCAACCCACTCTCACAATAAAGAGCCTACTCCCACAATAACAACATTCATCCATTCAGGAGGCAGAACCCTCATGGCCTAATCACCTCTTAATTGTCTCTATCACAATTAAATTTCAACATGAGCTTTGGAAGGGACATTGAAACCATCACAATTCTTTAATATATTTTTTATTTTTATTTTTTTATTATTTTTTTTGAGACGGAGTCTCGCTCTGTCGCCCAGGCTGGAGTGCAGTGGCGCAATCTCGGCTCACTGCAAGCTCCGCCTCCCGGGTTCATGCCATTCTCCTGCCTCAGCCTCCCGAGTAGCTGGGACTACAGGCGCCCGCCACTGCGCCTGGCTAATTTTTCCTATTTTTAGTAGAGACGGGGTTTCACCATGGTCTCGATCTCCTGACCTTGTGATCCGCCCGCCTCGGCCTCACAAAGTGCTGGGATTACAGGTGTGAGCCACCGCGCCCGGCCAATATATTTTTTAAAAAACAAGGATCTATGTGGAGGGAGCAGGGCTTGCAGTTCCTCCTCACTCCAATTTACACATGAGGAACTGAACTGAGCTTTTGAGAAGAGAAAACCAACCAACACAGCTAATTATTTGACTGTGGTTGTTCTGACTCAAACTTGGCAACCTCCTCTAGGACCCAGTCTCTTTGCAGCCTTCACTCTCCAGAATCCCACGCTCTGGTAAAATTGACACCCTACTGTTCTCTCACATGCTCTGCTCCCATCCTCCCTCCTGCCTTTCCTCCTGCTGGTCCCTTTGCTTGGAGCACCCTCCCACCTTGAGCCCCACGTTATCCAAAACCCACTGTAGTTCTAGATGCAGCTTCAATACCCAGTCCTCATGAAACTCTTGCAGCTTCTCCAATGCAGAGTGGCGAACCACACTGACCCCTTGAAACATCACGTCAGATGACATCCCCACTAGTTTCTTAGAAAGCTGAGAGCCTTCGGATATTTTCCCACTTCATGCCCCATGGCAGGCTTGAGAAGGAGATAACGTAGCCCGCTCCCTGAAGGAGAGGGGGCCAAGGCTCAGAGAAGCTGCAGTGTGGCTGAGAACCCTTGGCTGGCAAGGGGAGTGGTGGGATTTTGCTCAGGTCTGTGCACTCCCAACATCTGTCCTCATTGTAAAGGGGAAATGCTCCTGACCCGAACTTCTTCCCTACCCAATGAATATGGCTGTTCCAGGTGAGAACTGTGGTCATTCCTGGGTCCCTAAATGTGGCAGCACAGTGGCCAGCACAAGGTAGCTGCTCATTACATAGATGTAGAAGGAAGGGAGGGAAGGAGAAGAAAAGGATGATCTGAATCCATATACTCAAATCATAAGCATTAGGGGATAAATTAATTGCTTGATTTAGGATTTAATTAGGGCTTAAGAAAACAACAGCTGTTTATCTTGAGTACCAACTGGGTGTGATGACACATGATCCACAGATAGGAACTGAGACACTGTGCCCACTTAAGATAAGCTTCAATAAACTGAGAGTGAGCGATGAACTACTATTTAAATGGAAAGGACAATGTATTCAAAGTCTTCAGTAAAACATTACCGAAATGTAGCACCTTTAGACAAAATTGGAGTTGGAGAATATAGCAGAAGGGAAAACCTCGAAGATGGGGAGGCAGAAGACCTGGGATTGAATCTTGGTGGTTTATTAACTGTGAGACCTTGAGTGAGTCCCCCTTGTTCCATGGGTTTCCATGACCTCATCTGAGAAAAGATGACCTGGATCACTGCCCGCTGGAATATTGTGCCGACTCATGCTCACACTGAGCTCTCAATGTTTTGCTCAAGATTCTAGATCTCATTTTGTTTCAAGCCACATGAGCTCCCAAGGCAATCTTTGCAGGATTCCCTTTACCTTTTACGGTCTCTCTTCTGCCATGCTGGATTTTCTAGGTCAAGGAGGGAGACACCGAAGGTGGCCCACATGTCTATGTCTCCCTCATGCTGGGAGTTCTGAGAGGACAGGCCCACATGAGAGTGAATTCTCTAGAACCAGTGCCCACCTGAGGGTAGGCATAAGAGTGGGCCTTTCAGGAAAGGAGGGATGACTGAGTGGATGGATGGATGAGTGAATGAAGGAACAAATATGTGATTGTCACATTCAGGGAAGGAGGCCAAAGTAACCAGTTAATCCAGAAGATCTGCCTGGAGGAAGTGCTTCCACATGCACTGAGTTCCTATTTGCCAGGTGCCAGGCACTGTGCTTAGCCTTTTCCAAGCACTCTTTTCCAAGCACTCCCAACAGCTCTTTGGAGTAAGTGCAGTTATTTCATCCCATTTCACAGACGAGGGGACAGAGACACCAGCTGCCCAAGGTTATAGGACTAAGGTTTAAATTCTAATCCTGCAGAGGCCCAAGCTGGTGTCTTGAACCTTCTGAGTCCTGTTTGCATCCACAGCTCCCTTTCTGCCCATCTGCAACCGAGAGACCCTTCCCACCCTCACAAGTGTTGATCACAAATGATTGGTGGGTGGGTGACCCTTGACCCTCAGGGAAGATCAGAAAAGGCACCAATTGGGATGTGATCAATGGGACAGGAAGAAGACACCTCTCACACACTCTCAATACACTCAAATTTTTCATAAACACATCTTTATTTTTTAAATAAATCCAGAGCCCCACAGGCTGAACCCAGCCTCAGCTTCTTCTTCAGGCCTGCCCACCCTTTGAGAGCTTCAAGGCTTAGAATGAGGCCGGGTAGCCCAGACTCACTTAGGAGTGGGACATCTGTCACCCACCCGCCTTGCGGGACGAACAACGAAGCTCTCTTATCCCACTTGTTCCCCCTCCCAGGGCCGCCAAGATGTAGGGACAGGCGTTAATTGAAGCCACAGCAAACTGGGCCAGAGCTGCCTGCGATGCTGAGAAACACACCGGCTGTTTTCAAAGCGCCTTTCTCTCCTCTCCTTTCTAATGAAAACCCTCATGTAATCTGTTAGTGCCACTGCGCTGGAGCATGAATTATTCAGAGAAGTCTCTGTTCCGTTATCTCCCCTCCCCGGGGACGCCCCTACCATTGTCCGCCCTGATGGGTCATTATGCACTCTGTGAATTTAATCTTTTAGGCTATCCGGCCGCACAGAAAAAATGTATGAATAACAATTTTCCTGTAATAACCTTCAACTAACCTTTCAACCAGAGTGAGTCATTCCAATCCCATTTTCACATCAAGAGGAGTCAAAGGCAGGCAATTACCTCTTATCTGTTTCAGAAGCTGCCCCCACCCCAACTGCACCCTTAATTTTTAAAGATGTGTTGAAGAATGTGTGGGAGCCAGTGGAGGAGGGGGCCTGGGTGGAGGAGGTGAGAAGGGTTGGGTGGTAAGAGGCAGGCACTGGCATTCCAACACCGAACTTCAGCCTTTCCCTCTGGACCTGCCCTCTGGACATTGAAGCAAACTCTGTCCAGTGCAAAGTCCTGGGGCTGGGTCAGCTTCTCCCATGAGGCTGAGGCACCCCCACCCCTATTTTCCCCATCTCCCTTTTTTGATCTTGAGTTCAGCCTGGTTCTGAGCACCCATCTCTCTTCCCTAGGCTCCTTGGCTCCCCAGGTAGGGTCTAATACACTCATCCACACACAGGTCTTAGAATGGCAACTTCCAGTGGCTCAAAAAATCCTAACAGGAGGGGGCATGAGCAGTGCTTACCCTAAGGGACTTGGCCCATTCATAGTGTATACAACAGACTCTAGGCCATTCACTCCTGGAGCAAGTCTTTGCTTTGCCGTTTTGCCTCACATTGATCTTTTTTTTTTTTTTAATTAACCAAGTGAAAAATGTGAACTCAGAGTGTGAAATGACTTCTCCAAGTCCTAATTCAGAAGAACAGATCCTGGACTAGGACACACTGCCTCTTAAAGTGCTTGAATGGTGGCAGTACAGGCATGATGGCCTTTGGAGGAAGGGATTCTTGATATTCCTCAAACCAAACCTTGCCAAGCCTTCGTGGGTCTTCTTTCTAGGGTCACACAATAGTCAAGAACCTTGTGCTGAAGGCCTGACAGATTCCTCAGTGGGTTAATGCCACTCTGGAAAATCACAGAGGTAGCATGGAAAACATCAGATGGCCTGCCTGGGTGACCAGGTTGCTCAGAGACAGTGAGCTGCAGATAGAGAGGGAGGTGCTATGTGATGAGATGAGAGAGGACAGGGTGAGTAGGTACTGGGCTCACCAGCAGCGGGCTTCTTCTGCCATTGGTTTTCAGACTGTTGGTTAGCGGGGTCCCGCACTCTAAGCCATCTGCCTGTTTCAGGCCTACCCAGCGTAGGGAGCATCACCTCCCGAGAGTCCTATTTCACATCTACCTCCCTGACCCTCCCAATCCCATGCAAGACCCCACCAACTCATTTTTCTACAACCTGCAACCTTGACACTCTAAGAAGCTTTCTGTCTTTCCCTCTTGACCTCTCTTCCTCCAGCAATTGGATGACTGGAAGGAGGCAGCCTGGACTCAGCTCTCCCTTTCTCTCTGTTCCAAGTCTGTTGGCTCCTTGTCCAGGCTTTTCCTCTGCTTCTCTTTCTGGTGCATTTGCATCACTCCTAGCATAGCCCCTGCTGCCTTTGCATAAGGATATTTCTGAAAAAAAAACAAAAAACAAAAAACAAACAAACAAAAAAACAACAAAAAAACATTCTCTAAGGCCTCAGAGGAAATATACAAAAACACTGGCAATGGAGGTGAATAAGTCATGAGGGTGGGGCCCTTGTGAATAGGATTAGTGCCCTTATAGAAGGGTTTGACTGAGGGAGTTCTTCCCTTCTGTCATACAAGGACAGGTGAGGACACAACATTTTTCCCCTTTGGAGGACACAGCAACAAGGCATCATCTTGGAAGCAGAGAGTGGCCCTCATCAGACAACTGAACATGCCAGGGCTTGATCCTGGACTTTCAGCCTCTGGAACTGTAAAAAAATAAATTTATATTTCTTATACATTACCCAGTCTCAGATATTTTGTTGTAGCAGAAAAAAAAAAAAAAAAAGAATTAAGAGAGTTTCCAAACTTTAGAATATGTATTATAAAAGTTGATGAGCTAAGAGAATCAGAGTCCTCAACTTTTTTACCCTCCCATTGAAGACCTGATTATGATGTGAGTGTGAGTGGTGGAAATGGGGCCTGCTGGTGAGGGAAGGGCCTTTGCTGGAAGAATCCAAAATGGCAGCTGACAGTGCAAGGAACAAACCATGAAGACCACCATAGGGGACCACTCACACTCAAGTCTGGGCCGCTGGTGCAGCACCTCCAACAGGCACCCCGGAGGAAGAAGCCGGCACTGCTCAGGGAGGGGGCAGCCTCTTCAGGAAGAAGCTTTCCTAGGTCAGAATTCAAACTCAGGTCCATCTGTGTCCAAAGCCTGCATGTGTCTCCATCATCATCTCCCTTTCCAGCACACATAAGATCATTCTGAATCCCAATGGACTTTGCCTTAGCTTTGTTTATTTTTCCAGTGGCCATAGTATGAACACATCCCTTTTACCTCCCCTTTCTCTACCCCACTTGTACCACCATCTTCTACAATAATGCCAAGATCACCCACCCTTAGACCCTGAAAGCAGCCTGACACCCTTTTCCCTCTGTGCCAGTTAATCAAACCTTATAGTCTCAGTCTCAGTCTCAGCTCCTGGAGAGTTTGCCTTGGAGTCTGGTACAGATTCTCAGCTCACAGCAAGGCTAGGGGAGAATGCTCTGAACTGATGGTGTGTGTTCTCTCAGATGTTTCACATTTGAGTGTATATAAAAGAGCAAAATGGGCTGAAGAGCCAACATTTGTGCTACAAAAACATGTCATATCAACAACAGCTACCTTGTCCCCAGAGAAAATTAGGTTGTATAGATGTGTATGTGGTTTTTTTTTTTCTTTTTTTTTTTTCTGGGGGTGGAAGTGTTGTATTTTAATGCCTGATTTTGGCAGTTGGTGCAGAAAAATAATCGTGATGCCAATGGCCAAATTTTCCTCCATCCAATCTCAGAAAACTCGAGTTTATGTTTAAATTTCATGCAGCAGAGTTATATACACAGTGCATGAGGGCGGCTGTTCAAAATGTACACATTTCTAGCTCCACTGTATTTTTTTTTCTTTTTGCAAAAGAGAACTGAGACATAAACACCACCCCCGTCTGACTGCACACAAGGTATGTATGTATGCGACAAAAATAACTCCCCCGGGATTTCTACAGCCAGGCTGTCGTGCACAGGCACTGCACACGCCAGTGCAGATTGCTAACAGGTGTGGCTCGGGGGAACGATGAAGCCAAGGACAGGCTGTGATGACTGCACGCTGGTGAAGTGATGGCAGAGAGGGGTGCACCACCTCCCTCTCCCACGACCTGACCCCATCCCCCTTCCACAGTAAGTACCAGGCACGATCTTGGGCATCATTGCCAAAATGTGGGATTCCGAGCAGTACTATAGCTCCAAGATTGGCCTCTGGTAGGAACGTGAGAGGACATAAATGTCAACCTGAGTTTGGGGAGCTGGAGCAGCCACTCTGAAGCAAGGCTGGACTTGCTCCCTACTGTCCACTGCTTAAGAAACCAATGGTCTTATGTCCCTGCAGAATCTAGGATGACGAATACTGAGGTGCTCTAGAAATATAGTCCGTTTCTGGAGCCTCCCTGCTGCCCTGTGAGATAGAAGGAGCAGGACCCTCCCTCTTCACAGGTGAGTCTCTGAGAGGCTGAGCGGCTGCAGTATGGTCACACAGCCAGGCAAAGGCAGAAAAGAGCCTGGACACCTTCTGCTGCTTTTGCAACAGACCATGAGGAGAGGCCCAGGGGAATAGCATGCAGGGTGCAGGGTGACTTGACTGGAGGGACAGAGGAAGTCCTGCCTTACCCATTTGCAGACCTGAAATTCTCAAGGGGAGTCAGCCACTGGGTGTTGACAAAATTTCCCAAAGGCGTGTTAGGTGGCACCTAGATTCAAGATGTGCAAAAGCGTTAAGAGGCTCTGTGCCCAAAAAGTCTGGGCAATGCTGATTTAAACACATGTAAAGCATTTTACACCCTGCAGGACTTCTCAGAGCCCTTACTATGCTAATGACCCAAGGTGGGGCCTTAAGTATGCAGGATCTTCCAACCACATTGACCTGAAAAATATTTTCAGAAAGCCCTTTTCAGACCTAGTGCTTTGCAGACACACACTTTGTGGAATGCTGGATTAAGGCAATGATGAGTACAGAAAGGCATATTTTTCTCAGGGAGGAGTAAAATATTATTCTAATATTAGTTAAATCCTTCTAAATGCAAAGTGGTTTAACAGATTAGCTTTAAATAATCTGAAAGACTCTGAAGAAATGGGACACAGGAAAGGTAAGTTTTGATTTGAAGAAGAGCAGAGGGAAGTGAAACTGCCTTAAATCCAATTTGAGAAAAGCTTATTTAAATGTGTTGCTGGAAAAAAAAAAAAAAAGAAAAGAAAGAAAGAAAGAAAGAAAGAAAGAGACGGTTTCCAGTTTTGTCGAAGTTTGGCTTTGTACCAAGAACTCTTAGGCCGAGGTGAGACATAAAAGGTGCTAACGCATTGCCCAAGGGTCCTATGTCAGATTTAAGCAAAGCCCAGCCAGAGGCATTTTGGGGGACAGCTGTTGGCTGGGGGTGTAGGGGTGGGATCTGGGAGCTGAGTTGTTTTTGCTTCATCTTGAAGAGGAGAGAAATAGCTGCTTTCTTAGAGGAAAAAAGCATTCATTTGGGGAGGCTGTGATGTAAGAACACACCTCTGCTCCATCAACTGTTGGTGGGAGTGTCAATTAGTTCAACCATTGTGGAAAACAGTGTGGCGATTCCTCAAGGATCTAGAACTAGAAATACCATTTGCCCCAGCAATCCCATTACTGGGTATATAACCAAAGGATTATAAATCATTCTACTATAAAAACACATGCACATGTACGTTTATTGTGGCACCGTTCACAATAGCAAAGACTTGGTACCAATCCAAATGCCCATTAATGATAGACTGCATAAAGAAAATGTGGCACATATACACCAGGGAATACTATGCAGCCATGAAAAAGGATGAGTTCATGTCCTTTGCAGGGACATGGATGAAGCTGGAAAACATCATTCTCAGCAAACTAACACAAGAACAGAAAACCAAAACCTCATGTTCTCACTCATAAGCAGGAGTTGAACAATGAGAACACATGGACACAGGGAGGGGAATATCACACACCAGGGCTTGTTGGGGGGTGGTTGCTAGGGGAGGGATAGCATTAGGAGAAATACCTAATGTAGATGATGAGTTGATGGGTGCAGCAAACCACCATGGCACATGTATACCTATGTAACAAACCTGCACATTCTGTACATGTAACCCAGAACTTAAAGTATAATAATAATAATAAAATGATGCTCTAATATTCAAGCTCCCAAAGACAGGGCCTGGGACTCATTCACCCTGTTTAGGGCCCAGTGAGGGAGGACAATGTTTGTTGGGCTAAACTGGACACCTGGCCCTGGTGTTTTAAAGATGGGATTCTACTGCAAACACAACAAGACCTCCCTTAGTACACAGTACCTTCCAGCAGGATTGTCCTGGAAGTTGTGAGTCTGCCCAGAAGGAGCACAGGGATTGGGGGCAGGTGATTTGGGGATCCATACCTGCCTCTGCTTCTCTTCAGTTAGGTGGCCACAAGCAAGTCCCTTAACCTCTCTGAGCTCCAGTTTCCTCCCTGTAAAGTAGGGATCCTGAAAGCTGCCTGGCTTACCTCCCAGGTGACAGGTGGATTAAATGAGAAGGAATAAATGCATGTTATAAAAGGAAGTTGCTATACAAATTCCAGTCATTATTACATGACAGAATGTAAGCAATATTAGGAAGGCATCCTCTCCTATCTAGAAATACTGTTATGCCAAGGCACGTCAAAGGGCCTGAAATATTATTAGAAATTTATTCCCTGGAATGTTAAAGGCTTTTAGATGTTTAAGACATTCTCACTAAAATGCATTTGGGAGGCATCAATATTCAGCGATTATCTCTGGACCTCTGAGCACCTGGCCTGAGAGATGGACTTTTCCCGGCTGGCAGCAAACCAGCAAACCAGTGGGGATGGGGCTGAGGAGGGAGGGGTGTGATAAAGAGAAGCCAGCGTCCCAGGCAGGTGCTCCCCAAGTGTGGGATAGACCAACGCTTCTCACCCCTGCATGTGCCCATGAATGACATGGGGAGGGAGTTAAAATGCAGAATCCCAGTCAGGGGGCCTGAGCGGGGCCTGAGAACCCTCATTTCTCAGGAGATCCCACATGAGGCCAACACTGCAAAGACCACATTTGGAAGAGCAGTGATACATAACAGCAAGCCCAAATGTCCCCAGAAAACCAGGCTTTGGTGGAAGGCCTAAGCCCTACGGCGTGTGATGGTTTGGGAGGAATTCTGGCAAAAAGCAGCTCTCCCTCATGAGAGAATGACTAATACACAGGGCTGCTGTTTTTAAATTTGGATCTGTATTTTCGTGGGATCTTGATTAGTGCTCTGAAGAACTGTAAGATGCACACACAAAATGGGGCCTTGAGACTTTGCTGGGGCCCATGTCTGCAGGGCCCAGGAGGGCCTGAATCCCCCTTCCCCTCTGGCTTGCACATGGAGCCCCAGGTTCCCCCTCCCCTCACCTTGTGTTCTACCCCAGCTCACGTTTTCTCAGAGGTCCTAGCTCTCCCCCCTGCCTTTATGTGTCTGAGTGGTATGTGGGCGTGCTGTTTCTCTCTCTCTCTCTCTCTCTCTCTCTGTCCCTTTCGTTCTTTCTATTTGTCCCTCCCCTTCTCCCTCACTTTCCGCCTGCCCTCTCCATCATCATCATCCTTATCCTCCTCCCCACACTGTCTCTACAGTAGCTGGTTCGCAGAGGATAGGTGACTCACAACCTCACCAAGTGATCAGAGCTCACTCTCAGAAATCACCAGCATTTACACACTGGACCAGGAGCCCCCTGAAGGCAGACACTGCTCTCTTCTGCTTGGAGCTCCAGTGCTGGCATAGCGCGCAGTACAGGGAGTGGAGGAAGAGACTGGACATTTTCCCACTGCTTGTAATACATACTTGCATTTGGAGGGCCTCATGGCAGGGTGCCTTCAAAACCCAAGTCAAAATACATAGTGCTTCCCAAGCTCTTGCTTTCTGGCTTTCTCAGGTCCTTCAGGTTAGTATGAGTGCAAAATTAGGAAGAATCAGAATGTGATGAATAAGACCAGCCATCTAGCACAAGAATCCAAGTGATTATCTGTGAATGTGTGACTGAAGAGCCTCTCCCACCTGGACTCTTGGGTCTTCCCTCTGGGAGAAAGACTGGGGAGGGGGTAATTCCTGAGAGGGGTAAGCTGCACAGCATCTCTAAAGAGGGAAGCCAGACCAAGTCACTGATCTCATTGAATTTCGGACACATGGCATTTGGTGGGTGGAGCCTCCCTTTCAAGGAAAATGTGGTCATCTGAGCTCAAGGACAGGGTTGTCATAAATATGCAACTTAATGGCCAAAGCTCCGTGATGGATATACGAAGTTTGTTATATAATTCTCTCTGTTTTTGTGTAGATATGACATTTGTCAAAATAGAAATAAATAAAAGAAAAGAAGAACCAACACATGCCTTGCTTTCTGATTAGAATCTGACTACTCCCCATCCTGCCGGTAAAGACTGCTCCAACCCCAGCCACGAGATCCTGGTTTATTTGGTGGTTACATTTCCCTTTGCAAATTATGAATGTGACATTCAGGTTTAGACCAGTACTGCTCAAAGTGTGGTATACAGACAGGGGCCTGTGACCTGTTTGTTACCAGAATACAAGGACATTGAGAGAAAACCTTTAGAGACTCGTGTGATCACTTGGCATCGCCCTAACTCTATGCACACAGTCAGGGGACTGGTCTTGTCTCATCAAACAAGATTCAACTGGTGAGTTTCACATGATATGAACTGAGTGTTGGTCACGTATAGTGGGGCTGTATGTCAGACCATGACAGACCAGAAAATTCTTTTCTTAAGTGGTATTTCAGAACATACAGTTCAAATCCTTGGGGTTTTAGTTGGCATAAATGAGTCTGTTAGAATCTAGACACCATGGAGTACCAAGAAGAACACATTTCTAGACCTACAACAGCAAGACCCCATGCATGGCCCTGCCTAGATCACCTGCGGATCCCTATGCCCTATGCTTACCTGCTCCTCATCCAATTTATTGAAAAGCAACAGATGCAAAACACACCCAATGACAGGGACAAATCCAGAGCCCCTGTTTCCCTTTCCTTTTTCGAATTAAAATGGCGAGGCATTGAGGCTGCCTCTTTCAGATCCCACTTCCCGGGAGGACCTGGCAGAGACAGAGGGTCACTGAGGAGTCCCACGCAAGCTGTCCAGGCTGGTCTGGAAGTGGGTGATCTCAGAAGCGATGATTTAGAGCATAGCGTGGCAGGGTTGGAAGCGGAGGTAGCTGCTCCCCACGGCGCTCATTAAGCTTCCATAGATTGCGTTTCCTGCCTCCCCCGCTAGCCCTCTAAAGTGCCTGTTATTAATTCATAAAAACACTGCAAGCGTGATTGAGTCCGCTGATTACTGGAGCAGGCAGACACAAGAGACGGTGAAATATTCCGTGTCTCTCTACCAGGCTCTCAGGGGCTCAGGAGGAGGAAAAAAATAAAAAGAGAGAAAAGCAACAACACGAAGAAAGGAATATGGAAAAAAACGGTGTTGTGAAATATTAATCAGAACTGTTTGCCCCTGGGGGCCAAAAATATGAGGCAGCATAATCAATGTAGCAAGAGCTGCCCGGCGACATGTCTTTGAGAAGCTGATTATTGCGGGTAAACACAGCTAAATATTCTGGATCTTTGGACTGTGCCTCTGGTGTCACTGGAGAATCCGATTCCCTTATCATTCTTCTGCAGGCGTGGCCCCAGGGGAGCGTGGGAGGTGCTGGTTGGATGTGGCTGACTGGGTAGGGAGTCACTTGGGCCCAAGCAGGAGCTGCGTTCTTTCTTTTCCAAACACTGATTCCGGTGGGGTGGGAGTGGGTGTGTGTGGATGATGCCTAAGGCGGTGTGTGTGTGCATGGGGGTTGGAGCGGCCTCTAGAGTCTACTCCTGACAGCTAATGACCCGATGCGAGCCATGCCAAGGGAGCTCCGGCTCTAGCATAGCCTTCTTCAGGGTTTCCAACAGGAGACCTGGTAGATTTGGTGGTGATTCAGGGGGGTGTGCATTCAGGGGTCTCCACACAGATTGTAGTCTATCCAACTAAACTGTACTGGAGAGGGTGTGGTGAGTCGACTGCAATGTAAGCTCATGGCGTACACACTACCGCATTAGAGGGCCCTATGTCTGCCCTGCATCCCTCAAGCTCAGTGACTAGACCATGAGGCCTGGATGCATAAGTAGAAGGGAACTCTCATCTGTCGCTATAAGCTGGGGTGAGCCCGGGAATTGTCCAACACCAAGGGTGGAGTGATGTGGATGTGGGTCTTACAGGTGCTGAGTCTGAGACAATCAGAGTGGAAAGTGAATTTAGAGAACAGGAATTGCTACCTCCACATTGTGCAGAGGCCCAGGGAAGGTCAGTGACTTGCTCAAGGTCACACAGCAGAAATAGGATTCTTGATGTATAGGTTAGGGTCCTGGTATACTGTTAGGGCATGAAAAAGGAGGAGCAGAGGTAACTGATGGAAATAGTTCTGCACCAAGCCTCTGGGCCTAAGGAAAGCTTCCTGTCAACTACACACAGACTGGGTCAGAGGGTTTGAGCCTAGAGGAAGAGATGGTACCCCAGAATTTCTGAGTCCTAGCCCCAGCTCCACAACTGAATTTTTGGAGGACCTTGATCAAGTTATGTCCCCTCTCTAAGTTTCGGTTTCCTCATTTGTAAAGGAGTTTGACTGAGTAGTGAGAGCACAGATCTCACCAAGTCCACGAATGAGAGCAGTATTTGAGGTCAGCTGTGGCCAGGACCTTTTTTATGGAGGATAGAAAGAGGATCGGGTTTAGCAAGGCATGCAGGACTGTCGTAGCATCCTCCATCAAGAGACCAGGAGAGCATCTGCCACAAAGGGACTTGGTAGGAGAATCACCCTTCTCTCTGAAGTGCCCTGACTTACTTAATTCTCCCCTTGGTGTTAAATAGAAAAGCTAGAAGAGCCCCATCTCTGCCTTCTATCAGTCATATCAGCTTCAGCAGAAGATCCAAGGTAGGGCAGGCACTGAGGAGATAATGGCTGATTGCTTTGGTGAATAACTCAATTTAGAAAAGAAGTTTTCCTGGCTGGGCATGGTGGCTCATGCCTGTAATCCCAGCACTTTGGGAGGCTGAGGTGGGTGGATCACGAGGTCAAGAGATTGAGACCATCCTGGCCAAATGGTGAAACTCCATCTCTACTAAAAATACAAAAATTAGCTGGGCATAGTGGTGCATGCCTATAGTCCCAGCTACTCAGGAGGCTGAGGCAGGAGAATTGCTTGAACCCGGGAGGCAAAGGTTGCAGTGAGTCTAGATGGTGCCCCTGCACTCCAGCCTTTTACAGAAATAATACAGCAAGGATGACCAAGGTCCAACAACTTGCCCCTTGGGAGCTGGCCATTGGTGGAGCTGGGCCTTGAACAAGCGCCTATCTGATTCCTGAGGCCCCTGTCCTTTTCACTCTGCCACCCACCGATGTCAGCAGGTAAAGAGGAAACATATGCTTTCCACTGCTGATTTACTTTCAGGCCAGTAAAGTGAGCTTTGGGCTGGGGAGAGGGCTAGGAGCTGGTGGTACAGCTGACACCTGTGATAAAGGGGGTGATCAGACAGAGCCCAGATGGCCCTGAACTCAGTTCAGTCTTCTGAGGCCAATGAACTATGCTCCTGAATCCTGAGAGAGCTTGCAAAGATCACCACATAGCTGATGGAGAAATATGAAGGACTGAAGAGATGAGAAAAGCTAAATTTCTGAGCTTTTGGTGAGAAATTCACCAGTGGTGAATAGTGTGGAATATAATAAGTGGAAATAATAATAAGTGGAAATTTGTTTTCCACTCATTATGGAAATAATAAGTGGAAATAGTGTGTGCTTATGAGTTTGATACTGATCTAGGGCAGTATTGTAGCATAAGTGATTAAAGCCACAAGTTATCAGCAATTAGAAAATGAAATAGTGATCATCAGGGGCAAAGATGGCTTTACAAAATATAGGTGAATCAAAATAAGCCTATGTAAAAATAAGCTCCCTGTGACAAGGTTACCAGACTGGTAATCAGAGAAACACAATAAATATAAGAGATCTAATTTCAGTAAAGCAATTGGCATGGACTCTTAGTACATCCTGATGGAGATGAAGAAATACAGATGGAGAAATATGGGCAGGAACCTGGGAAACTGAGTTTAGCATAACTCAGGGGACTCTGAATAATGCCTAATGCCTGGATTTCAGCAGATGCTCAGCAACATTTCCTAAATAGAGTGTCCACTGGATGGTAGCTGTGGCTGTGACTGAATAGGACCCTACCCCAACTAACAATTTTACCCATTATCTGATATAGACAGGGAAGTCAAGTTTAATATTAAATTGAGACTAATACCACAAGTATAACATGATCTTTTTAAAGTCCTCCATATACCCTCGTTTACCCTCAAAATAAAATAAAAAAATAATTGAATATACTAAAAAAGTCCTGAAATACTACAAAGAAAACCTGAGAACAGTGGGGAGGGAGTGAATGATGAGTGTCAAGGGCAATTCTGATTTATCTGTGGTAATTATTTTATAATGAGAAGGTAATCATACATTACATGAATAGAATTTAAAAAATAAAAATAAAAAGAGCAGCCAGGCTCATCAAAGACTTAATGGGATATGAATATCAGACATGTTGCTCGTTGGGTGACATACAAGGTTCCAACCCTGGGCTTTATGTGTCTCACCTTTGACACAACCCTTGTTTGTGATGTTGACCTTTCTTCCCCACCCCCACTTTCTGGAACCCTGTTTTCTCTCTTACACAGTCTGGTTTAGACTTGTGGTCTCCAAATGTAGCTGCACATCAGAATCACTTGATAACCTTTTAAAAACCAAGAGATTTGGGAGTCACCCCATCCCTAACAATGAACTAACCACCGTCCTTATGCTTCTTGTGGCAGAGAGTACAAACTGTGATGGATACTAAACACCAGGCACCTAGCTCTCCATTTTGGCTCTTATCGCTCATAGTGGGTGTGTGATTACCATCAAAAAGATGGGGAAACAGAGGCCTGTGGAGGTATAGATCTTTCCAAGGCCATGCAGTTAGAACATGGTAAAGCCACAATCTGGAGGATTACCTATGTAATATGTTGTGCAGGCTCAGAGCAAAGCAATGGTTTTTCATGCAAGAAGAATAAATTCAGGAAAGAAGACTTCACTAAAGAGATGGCATTTGTACATCAGCTTGAAGGATAAGCATTGTTTGACATTACAGGCAAACCTGGTGGGACAGGTAAGGAGCTGCTCACATAAGATCTGAAGATGTGAAAACCATGGCCTTGGAGGGTAGGAGGTGCTGTCCTTTGGCTTGGAGGCTCATGGCATGCTGGGTGAGATGCAGCAGGGGAGGGGGCAGTGGCCTTCTGATTCCCCCAGCCCATCTCCTCTGTCAGTGCTTCCCAGGGAACAGCCACTCACGGCCCTGTTAGCCCATCAGTCAATAATTCTTGACCCCCTACAGTATACGGAACCCTGAACTTGTCCCTGGAGCTCCCAGAAGCATGGGAAAGATGTTTCCCTCCCTCAAGGGGCTCCCAGTGGGAAAAAAGACCTGACTATGCTTTCAAGGAGTGCCAAATCACAATTTAGAAAATCGCTAGCAAGCCAAGACAGAAGCCTGAAGAGGTCACGTTGCTTAGGGTTACCTGCAAAATGAGGACTTCAGACTGCCCATGTTGGTGGAGGACAGCAGGGGAAGATACTGTAGAACCCAGCAGAACTTCAGCTGAAGAGTAAAGCTAACTTAAAAGAGGGAGAGCGTAACAAACACGGGGCACAGCTAAGCAAAAGTGCAGAGATGGGAAGCGCCAGGCCATGCGGGGCCAGGATGAGGCTGCTGGCTCCTGTCTTTGACCCTGTCCTGTGGGTATGCTTTGGAGGGGAGCTAGGCTGCCAGCTTTGATTTTGGAACTTCAAGACAGCTTGAAGCCCTTGAAGCTAGTGACCTGGCAGCCTTTAACTTTCAGTGCCTCAAGCAAGTGGCTGTTGCTGCAGAGGGCTTCAGGCAGCCCAAGCCCTGGGCACTAGAGCACCTGTAGCCCCCCTACCCCAGCTCAGGCAGCCCTGGAGCCCCAGACTCTGAGGGACAGTAGCTGTCTTCTACCTGCAGGGCTGCTGGGACGATTAATGAGCTCATATTTATAAAGGACTCTCAGCTCCTCAGAAGGGCTCTGCAGAAATACGAGTGGGTTATAATTACCACCGCTGTAATTAATGAGTCCCAACTTCTTAGAGAATATAAAGTGCTTAATAAAAGGAGGGGGAAAAGAAAGGAAAAAAACCTAATGTGTTTGAACTTGTTTTTTTTTTTTTTTTTCTTTTTACAAAGTACACTTTGATAAGGTATCAAATGATATTGTCTTCCCTCCTTTCAAAACTGAGAGGAGCCCCAGATGGCATGTCTCAATGCCAAGGGCAGAGTTTCCAGGAATAATGGAGTGCCTTGCAGCTCTCTGGAAAACACTGGGCTGGAAATTAATCCTGCCACTCCCAGTAACTTGGAAAGTGAATCCTCATCTGCAAGGGACGATATTGCCCACCTAACACATTGGATCGGGGGTGGCTTATGAGCTTAGATAGGTGGGGCCCCACCAGTCCATGGCCACCTACACTCCAGATCCTGACTGCTCTACCTGGTGAAGGAAATAATGTCTCCTGCTTGGCCTAAACTGAAACGTTAGTGAATACACACTTCCACTTTTCCACTTATTAAAGAAAAGTTTATAATATACACCTTTTCCCTTTTTTGTTTTGTTTTGCTTTTGAGATAGGGTCTTGCTCTGTCACCCAGGCTGGAGTGCAGTGGCATGATCACAGCTCACTGCAGCCTCGGCCTCCTGGACTCAAATGATCTTCCCACCTCAGCCTCCCGAGTAACTAGGACTACAGTTGAGTGCTGCTACACGGGTTAATTTTTGTATTTTTTCATCTCCCATTTTTACCCAGGCTGGTCTCGAAATCCCAGGATCAAGTAATCCGCCCTCCTCAGCTTCCTAAATGCTGGGATTACAGGTGTGAGCCACTGTGTCCAGCCTAGCTTTTTTCTTTGGTAGTCGTGGGAATATTATTCCCTTTGGATAAATGATCACGATTGAAGGGAAAACACATTCTTACGGTTCTTGGAATGCATTGTTAATTTTCTCTCTGACTACCCAGTTGGCTAATGTATTAGCATTTTAATGTGCATATGTGTGTTTTTGTGGAACCAATGTGGAAGGGAGCACCATTTCTTTTGCGAGGTTTGCACCATTGGTCTAGTAGCTGAGAGGCTGGGAATTCTCACTCTGTCTCCTGGTATCTGCTGGTGTCAGTCAGGAGGTTATTAGTGGTGCTTCAGCATGGTAAAATAGGTAGATGCATAGAGTTAAGTTTTCTTCCATAGAGAAAAATAACTAAAAACTATATAACCAGGAATATACATATACTCTTTGGAAATTTTAAGAAATTGGATTGTTTGGGGCCGGGCGCGGTGGTTCAAGCCTGTAATCCCAGCACTTTGGGAGGCTAAGATGGGCGGATCATGAGGTCAGGAGATCGAGACCATCCTGGCTGACATGGTGAAACCCCGTCTCTACTAAAAAATACAAAAAACTAGCCGGGTGAGGTGGCGGGCGCCTGTAGTCCCAGCTACTCAGCAGGCTGAGGCAGGAGAATGGCGGAAACCCGGGAGGCGGAGCTTGCAGTGAGCTGAGATCCGGCCACTGCACGCCAGCCTGGGTGACAGAGCGAGACTCCGCCTCAAAAAAAAAAAAACAAAACAAAAC